>NW_022197768.1:1565109-1837450 GCF_009176525.2 Contarinia nasturtii
TATCTGTCCATGGGCATTTCCACTGCCCATGGTCCAACTTTGGTGAGATATACCCATGGACATGTGTCCATGGCTATTTATGACAAAAGTATTATGACAAAAGTGTTATGACAAAAACCACTAACCCGTGGAAATGTACAAGTTCCAATTGTGGTTGGATGCTTTTAGCATCGAAAAAACCCATTGGATGATGTCTTAATCATGGATGATTTTCAATGCATTCCAATAAATGTTTCGATCTCTTAATTAATGAAAATCACTTGAATTCGGTGATTCGTGAACAACAACAACCATCTCTCTCTATCGCTCTCTCACACTTTGGCTCCCTTTCTAATGCCACATCTTGCATACACAACAATTAAATCCATTTGACTGCGTGCGAATCCAATTGGTTTGTTTATTCACTTGTGATCGCATTATTTCTATGCGCGAAATGAATAAATGCATGATGCTTATCTATAGTTGCATTCAAGCTGATGCACCTGTAACGATTGTACAATCAATCCATAATTATTGTTCATTTCTCTCTTCCAAACCAATTTAGAATATTCATGAATGGATTTTGCCACATGGTTTGTTGCAAACATGGTTACCATTCTATTTTGATTTGGCGTGTGTGATTTTCTTTCTTTTTTTATGATTTTAAATTGAATACTAACCAAAGAAATGAAACAAATTGAATTGGTAAGAAATGAAACAAATAAATAAATATTAAATTGAGAATTATTACGAATTTTATACCTTACTTGATAATACTCAGTGCCGCAATTTACAATCGATGCAAACGCATTCTTTTGGTATCAATAAATCACAACTAAATCTTTGCAAGATAGCCAAATAAAACTGTACTATGGTAGAGATGGTTTAAGAGTGCGTTTTTAGAAGCTTATTGGTTTACTGCACTGAAAATGAATATTCATGCAATACACTCGTGCAGCTCTGTCACTTTGTAATCAACCATCCGATATGCCATTCAAAGTACTGGATGAATGAAAATAAAATTCAAAAAATATGAATGTTCCTTATTTTATTGGTTTCACTGAAATATTTATATATGCCATCTATCATGCCTACATGTTGTGTTTGTGAACACTGAATTGATCACATTTGTTTGTCGGTTTTGACACTGAATTCGATATTACGTATGAATTTCATATCACATCGGAAAGCGATATGAAATTTAGTAGAAGAATCCAAATGGTATGACAAAGTGAAATCAAACAACAGATCCGAAACAATTTCAAGTATTCGATCTGTTTACACAATATTCATAGCATATCTAATAAATCATGCGTTCAGTATTCAAATAATATATATATATTTTTTTTTGAAATTGAGATTCCATTGGATGTTCCGTAAATCCAATGAATGTTACCAATTTTTTTTTTTCTGTTGAGTGCACATTGTCTCAAAGTGTTGAGTATATTGAATATATGAGCTTATTCTATCTTCGGTTCATTTGCATTTTGTGATGGAACCAAGTGTCGAAAAGCATTAAAGTCTTTGTCACAAAATATAACATTTGCACCAATGAATGCATTTCACATACCGAATGAATATGCAATGAAAACGCAAGTAAATTGATGAGAAGCACAATTCACGTACAAATACATCTTAGTTTTTGCATTTCTTTCGTACTTCTCAATTTGATTGCATTTCCATGAAAATGAGTTGTGTGAATGAATCGATTTTCATATAAAAGTTAGACGAACGAAACAAAAACGAAATTGCCAATCCTGCATGAATGAAATTGCAATTTCATTCGGCTTACGGTTTTTCCATGTATATATATCCTTGGAATAAAATGCAAAAGCAAGTTCAAAACAAATATTATTCCAAATACGAATGAATGTATGAAAAATATGAGCATGAAATGTGCGTTGAAATTGAATTTAAATAAGAGAGAATGAGAGAGACAGAAAGAAAAGAAATAGACTGGTGCTTTTGGCTTCTGCCGGTTCCGGTGTCTGGTATGCAACTATAAAATTGTATGCACGTATACATATATCACAACTCAATTTCCATAATCGAACAAGATATGCGTACCTTGATATATTAAAGTCGAAGCGAATCAGAATGAGCAGAGGATCGGCATTGCATGCATGGGCCGAACATTAAAATGAATCGACATATCACTCTTGCCGGTGTACAAGTAAATAACAGCACGTTCAAATGCGTTATATATCAATTAATAATTTTGCTCGTATAATTTTCGTTTTCTTTAACTTTTGTTTCCGAATAGTTCATCGGATCGTGTTAGAATCATTTTTTTTTTTTTCAACTAAAAATAATATGACTTAAGAAATGCAATGGTTTGTGTCATTCTATTTGTTTATTATCATTTATATGATTTTCTAATGGATTTGCTCATCTTGATCAATATTCAAGACTATGTACTCTTTATATACGGTTTTCTTGGAAATTTCGTTGCAGCACTTGTGCTGTCCATAGTCTATTTCTTTATGTTGGAAAACAACAACATCATCCATCCATTCGTCGCAAATGTAAGATTTCCCTTCCACTCAAGCCTCGCCAATTACGTACATTTCAATGTAATTAATGCGAAAATGTAATTAAAACCATTTTTTATCTTAGTTAAATTTAATGATGTAATAAACACCTGAAAACATTTATTAAATTGCTCCAATGCACTTCACCATTTCTTCATTCACACGAAAATTTCCAATGTGAAAATAGATAGATGGAGAGAGAGAGAGAATGGGAGCTAAGAGGTGCGCACAGTGTGAGCTTTAAGCAATGAGCTAAAAATGCATGTTCATAAAAGATGAATACATATCTATCACTGATTATTAAGGGAGAGCAATGAGCAAAGAGGCGGCAAAATGGTAGTGCATCGCGCGGAAAATTTTAGCGAATGAAAAGCAGTCAAAAAACAAGCACAAAAATCAAATATATGGCAACCGGAATGAAAAATGGAAAGAGAAGAATGGTCATAAAGAGGCTCTTATGACGAAACGAGAAAACTAATTTAATTTTCAAATGAAAAGTGCATGTTTGCCGTCAAATTACGAGTGCACGTTTTCGTTTTGCATTCTCTGCATGCATTGCATCAAGTATGCAGACAGTCGTTCATGGAGGGCGAAACAAATGGAATGGTAACATCATTACAGTGTGTCTGTATCGGTGCAAATGTTTATTTTTTTTTATTTCTATCTTGATGCGAAGTGATTTTCGTTTTTCACTTGTCAAGCTCGAAGCGACGAAGTATATGTCCGTCTATAAATCTTTAATTGATTTTTTTTTGTGATCCTTGTGATGAAAACCGAATTGCATTCAATGTCATGCGAATTTTTTCTTCTCTCTCCATTGGAACCACACCGTTTGACATCAATTCATTGCAGTCCCCTGCATTTTGACGAACTTTTTTTTTGTTGAGCTCAAAAATATTGTCGCTTAAAGACAGAGGCACACTTCTTGTCTTTCACCGTAAATAAAAATTGACACTAATTTCATTGGGCAAACTGTCAATTTTCGGCCAAGTATGACGTGTGCTTACCCATTTCAGGCAAGCTCCTATCTCCTATTACCTTTCGCATGTAATTTCACTTTTGTCTGTCAATTTTAAATATGCTGATAGTACCGGCAGTCAATGGAATGCATTGTTTATGGGCGTCTGTGCACTCATAAGTAATCGTTTGTACCGATTCAAGTATTTAAGTGGCACGCCGAGCATCCAAAATGTTACAAATAAGCCGTGGCAGCTTAGCATTGGCATCAAAATGGTAATAAAACATTTTTTTTTATTTCTTTCCGCGTAAATTTTTTTTTTCTCGAACCTGACGCTATTTCGCGCCTCTCGTTTGGAATACGCTTGTTTGGGGTTTGCTTTTCGTTAACATCAAGTGAATGAAATTAAGACATTTTTTATGTGAACAAATGGCGTATTTAGTCCGCTACTTAATCTCAATATTCATAACAATATAACGTGATAGCAATAAAAAAATAAACATGAGAAAGATACGCAATCGTTTTTGTTTTTCACCTTTCTGCCTTATTGCAGAAATCGTAAAACAATAAAAAAAAATATGATAATGATGATGTTCATGTTTTAATCGTAAAACGACACACAAAAAAACAACAACACGAAAGGCGTCAGAGAGTATATCTAATATTGTGTTCAACGATTGTTCTACTTTATGATGAGCACACGAAATAAACAATAAAAAAATGAGAAAAAGAGATAGGGAGAGAAAATTACCCAAAAAATTTATTCATATATGTTTTTGGATCATAAAACTATTTTATTTTTTTTCAAGACAAGAAAAATGTGAATACAAATATGAACTTCCTGCACAGCATTTATTTGTGTTCTTCATCACATGCCATTTGAATGATTCCGTTTGTTCGGTTTGGTTTGGTTACCGCTAGTTTTCTTTCAATACATGAACGAATGATCGTTGATAACATTTTATTGTTGAAATCCATTATCGACCGAAGCTCCCATTGTTATAGGCGCAGTTTATTCCATATACACTTGCATATTCTCGAGTATGTGCATGCTATTGAAACGCCAAAGTTTGCCTAACTGCGATCACAAGAATTCCCCAGTGAAAAAACAGAATCATTTAAAAAAAAAAAATCTCTACAGCATAACAATACAACACGAAACAGACGAGAAACAAATATAAAAATAAACGGAAAATTGCCCACAAAATTGGTATCAAAATACATGAAAAAGGTGGAAATGAAATGCAAATTAAATATCTTATGATGACAACAATCTTGTGAATGTCTGTTTGTATGTTTGATATCATGCTCAATGACACCATTCTTGGTGGTGTTGTGTTTATTGTCACGCGTAGCCACAGCCGGAAGAACCACAGTCGAACTATACGCACTTGAAACTTCTCAACAAACTTCACTCCATACGAATAATAAGGCGACACGCGAAAGGAAAACACAGCAGATAAAATAGAAAACGCAAACAGATAAAAAAAAAGCGCGAGCGGCACCAATAGCAGTAGAAATAATAAAGTGAAAATAGGAATCAATGGAATGAATTGTCTATTCAAATGTACAAACATTTGGTGGTTGGTAGTACCAACTTGGTTGTGCGCGTATTTTTTTTTCTCTTCTCAACTTCAACCATTCTTATTCTTTAGCCGAATTGGTGGAAACACGACGTGCTGTCAATACGAAACGAAGGGGACTCTTCAAAGTATCAGCAATTGTTTGTTAAAACATTTACCATTGCTAAAACGCTTATGGGTGGCTTTGTCATGCGTTCAATGCACTGAATTCGTTTGTTGTTGTTGTTTTTTCGCTCTCTTGAAATTTGGTTTCTGTTTCTGTTGATATTTGTTGTCAATGTTGATTTTCTGCTGAAATGCATATATGCGAACGTAACACACAGCAATTGGTACGCATTTTCCTCAAATGTATGTTTGCCACACTGTGCCAACGGAAACTTTAAATAAAATGAAAATAAAAGGCGTCTGGTTTTTATTTTTATTTTTATTTTTATGATTATTCACGTCTTTATCGAAGAATTACGCACATACAAAACATTGTGCATTCGACATTGTTCTTTTTATGTTGTATTGTAGCACCACCACGGTGTTGCCACCATTTACTGCTGAGGGAGCTATTAAATTAGTTGTTGCTCTCGTGGATGTTATCATACTCTCGTTTTTATGCGTGAGTTCACATCTTCTTTATCCGGTATTTGTATGGTGAGTATGCGTCGACAACACACCCGTACACACATATATTTTCTTTCAATCGTAGTGTTTTGGAGATATTTCGTCTCTCGTCCGCTATCTTTTGTTCTCTTTCTTTCTCTCCCTCGCTCGCTCTCTGTTCTAATCTGACAACAGTATTACCACACAAATTACTGAATAATGTTCAATGGTAAGGGATGATCGGTGTTTCGTTTTTTTATGTGTGCGGTGAACTTGATGCAAGCTAGTGTATTCGACCATTTCGAATTGTTTGTTGCTTTGGCTTGATGTTATGACATCGTAACTATTTGTTGCATCTCGAACTCCATTCATTGCTTTATTGCTACGGTTATTGCTACTTATGGTTGGTTTTGCATGTGATTCAACTGAACAAAATTCATCGACAAGATGGAATATAATGCTCTGATGTTAAAATAAAAAAAAGACTTTGCGCGTTTTTTTTCTTCTTCTCCGGCTATGTTTTTGCCATTGAATTTTTGCTCGCACATTTCGTGAATTTGAAATTGATATCAAATGGACGGGAAAACTGTTATGCACTGATACAATCGCATATTAAATGTTTATGATGCAATATAATTGCTAAATCGTTTCGAATTTGAATGGGACTGTTTATCACTTCAACTCAACCCAACGATGAACTTGCGAAAACGAGTCTTTGAAAAAAAAAAAACAACAACAACAACAAATAGACTATTGATTGTTTCATGATTGTGTTCGATGAAAGAAATGCATTGATAGACAATATTTTTTTATTTTATCGCAATTTTCTGCGTGTTTTGTTGAGTGGCTTTCATAAAGCTTTAAATCGATTGTCGATTGATGCTAAATCAATCAATCATTAAATTTAATAAAGATTGTTGCTATTACATGATTTTCAAATAGACTCATCTTCGGTTCGGCTACAGCTAACTTATAAGTTTTTCGAAAAGGTTTAATACTCAAGGGGCAAACGAACGAGTTTTCAATGCAATTAGTAGAAAGAAATAGAAGTAGACAGACAATGAAATTCAAAATTAAACGAACAGAACTTATGGCTCGCAATATTTGCATGTATAGAAGTTGCAAATGATTCAGCCACACAACGAAGTTGATAAATTATAGTTTGAAGCAAGATTTTAGTTGAACATTTGACATTATGGCTAAAACCACGTAACACTAACCGCTCATACTGGCTAAAGCAGCAGGGATATGGAGTTCAAGGAAAGATGAAAGCTGCTGTAGGAATATCACTTGGGCATTTGAAGCGTTATCTATCGTTTCTAAATTAAAGTAATACCATTTTAAGATGTGAAGAATTGCTCGTGAATTAACGTTTACAATCACATTTTCACAACGTCATTTATTTGGTGGCCTGTTTCAACCTGTTTCGTTCAAGAGCGAATATTGAAAATGCATTTAGCATAAAGTGATATTCGATTGGACCATCAATGTGTACACACTGTGTTCAATGCAAAACTGAGACAAGTTAATGAGCGTAGCAAATGTTTCTTATTTGTTATATTGTGCGGTTGTTTCTTCAACTGTTTTTTTTTTCTTCTCTGTTAATAAATTTCACAAGGCGTCGTACCAGCCCGGATTATCTGTGAAACATGTAAATTTACTTTACGTCGAAGTGGCAGAGATTGAAAAGAGAGAAAAAAAATCAACACCGAAACGCATTCAAATAACATCAGCATGCGCAATTACTGTGATATCTAACTTGCTAAACGCAAATATGCACAATTTAATGAAATGTGCTGAAAAAAATATAAAAATAATAATAAATTATTAGCAACGGGTTGGAAAAAACAACAACGACATTTTCTATATATTTACAAAAAAAAAAAAAAAAAAAAACAATATATATAAGTGAGCAAGAAAAAAGAAATTGAACAAAAGGAAACAGAAAGAGATCCATTCGACGGCAACAAAATGCGTTGTTTCGTTCTTTCAATGCAAATAAATGGCCTTATAGTTCCACAAGTCAAAAGAATTTCAAAAAAATATACTCTAAAATGAAGCGATATTTAAGTCAATGTGAATGCAAACCAATCCAATGATATGAAAATGAAGTTGAGCTCTAATGTTAAAATACGAATCGAATCAAGATTTAAATGAGTTTTTCCATTTATTTTATTTGTTTCGTATTCCATGGAAGACAAATTAATACGATTTACGTTGTGTATCGAAGTTTTCTTGTCTTTTCATATCGCAAGTTTTTTTTTTCGTTGTTGTTGTTGCTGCTAATCGTACTCGCGAAAACCAAAAGGAATTGTGCTCAATACAAAATGAACCGTGTTGTGCGTTTGCGCTTAAATGGATTCAATACAATATGCATGAAAATGAGCTGAACGTAAATATTCGGCCGACGCCTTCATGGGTCTTCTTGGTTTACTTTATCTCATGCTACATTATAGTTATCGTACATTTTTATTTCATAGTTGTAGCGCATACACAAAAATCATTTCATCCATTTGAATTGTGGTGAAGAAGATTTGATCAGAAGCATCCTGTGCATCGATCGAAGAGACATTGCGAAGCATGTCTCCATTTGAATTCAATGTCCTTTGCAATTTTTCGCAAATGGTCTCAATAAAATCGATCTTAAATGAGAAAAAAGAAATGGGTTTCATGAATCACATAGAAGACATATGAGTGCGGATAATTGTTGGTAAAATAGCTACCGCCTAGTGTAATGGGCTACCATCAATTTTCTGTTTATTTTCGCCAGTTTGAGAAATTGTTTACTATGCACCAGCACTGTATGCAAATAATGCAACGCGATTTCGCACCATTTGTTTGGCTTTATTGTCGACAGTCGTAACGAACAAAAATCCTGCACTGTACAGCATCGAATACGTTCATGCTTATGCGGAATTTTCATGCAGAATCATATCAGTCACTCATTTGCTCACTTCACTTGATCTAAGTTAGACCGAAAGTAAGACATGTGAGTACTGCACTTTTGAACATACACAACAATGAAGTTTTTGGATGATGTTAAAAGTAATAAAGCGGATAGAGAAGCGGTATTCTTCTCACCAACGATTGCGCAAATAAAAAGTCTTAACCAGCAACAAATCGCTTTTATTGGAAGGTATCAAGTGTACAGAATTGTATTTTTGTATCCCTTTGCATCCACATACACATTATTTTACTTCTGTGTCTCGTTGTTGCGATAAAATGCTTTTCCACCACCAATAATAATAATAATATTGCATTTTCATTCTGCCATTTATATTTTTATCTATTTGCTGCGGTTCGGTACTTCAACGCATTTACGCTATTTTTCGGATTACATAAACACACTTACTTCGGCTAAAAACGGTGTCCCCACCGAAAACTGCAGCTGAAGGCATGTGCACTTTGTGCGCTATTTTATTCTTTAGTTCTTTTGTACCGGATAATAAATTTATAAAGTTTATTGCACTTAAATAGCAAAACGAAAACAGTAACCAGAGAACGAGCGGCGAACACTTCAATTCTGTTCTGCCATGCTGCATTTGTACAGTGCTTCAAAACAAGCTCACTGACTCTAAGGCAATAGCGCGTGAGCAATGAAATAATGAAAGATAGAGCGAAAAAAAAATAACAAGAAGAAGAAGAAGAATAAAGAGCTGCAATTGTGAAAATGATAATAACTTAGCTCAATCGCAACTCATGCACTTTAGTGTTGCTTTCTTGTGCAAATTATCACATACCGCTAATAAATAAATGAACATTTTAGCACATTCGCCAACAAATTACGATTTGAAGATGTGAAACAAACCATGAGTTTCTAAGCATTGCAATGCTCAAGCGTTCATTTTATTTTCAGCGTCGCATAATCCTGACTTATGAATTTTCTTCGTTTTTCGCCATTTTCGATTTACTCCATCTCATCGACAAAGTGCTTCCGATATTTTGCTTCCACAAACATACTCCATTTCTTTCCTTTTATTGAAATCGAATATGCCTTTATTGTAAAGTTGAAAAAAAAAATTGTGAACAACATTCGAGAAACAAATGCATCAAATGCTTGCCCTAGTTAAATATCAATATTTGTTTTGCCGCTTTGGATTCGGCCATTTTAAATAGTATTTTGTCGACAAAAATACATCGCTTTGTTCTCATTTGCTCTCTACGCATACTACATGAATTTGCGCTTTCTTCAACTGAACGAAATGTGAAAATGTTTATTGTCGTACAAATGTGCGTTCACATACTCATCATTCACACTGACAATTCAACCTTACACTATTGCATTACTATCTTCATCTCTACCGTATTCGTATTTGTTTATTTCATGATTGTTTTCGCCGAATGGATTCGTTTTGATTTTTAGACAAATCTACTGCTTTTCGTTGGTTCGGCATTTTGTTGCAAAGTATATTATTTTTTTTCACAAAAAAAAAAAGAAAAGAAAAGTGTAAAAGTCAAACCATGACCCATGAACAAAGTAACAAAATGAATGGGCTCATTTAAGTTGTCATTCGTTTTTACTTTGTTTTGAAACAACAAGAAGAAGAAGTTTTTCTCATGTTATGCCATGAGTGATTTCATTTGTATACCTCCAGCATGTACTGTGAATTGTTCAAGTTTACTTTTATCATTGGACAAAAAGATGCGATTATCCGATAGGGAGCTCATTGAAAAAAAGTACCTTAAATTGAATAAAAAAAAAAACACAGACACATACGTACAGCGCATATTTTCTACATATGAAAATGGTTGAACGAGTCAAAACAATAGACAAAAAAGGTGTTGACTGTTGAGAAATTTAAAGTAATAACAAAAAAAAGAATACAGCATTAACATTGTCGATGTTCGACAAGTAGCAGCAGCGGGATCTCTTCAACGGTCTTCGAAATTGGTACGTCTGATGATTTCTGCCGAAATCTTCGTCTTCTAAATTGGAATACACCGAACGATGTAGCCAATGTGAAGCAAATATGGCAAAAGAAGACACAGACAAACAATAACTTTTATTTCGATGTTATTATTATCGTTGCCTTTGTTTGATTCCTATTATTTGCATGAGTTTTATTTTTAAGTGGCTGCACACAAGCGTCCAATTATGATCAACGATAAGGACCCACACACATTTACTGTCTGTACTTCAGTTGAAAAAAAAAGGTACAAGATCCACGAAATCATTGTGTATGAAATGTCGTTGTTTGTGAAGATAAATGGTGGAAAGTGAAACAAATGTGGTGCAGCAACGATTACCATTGTTGATAGCCGCAAAGACAAAAGACCAAAAAAAAAAAAAAAACTACAGCAATTCTGGCAAAAAGCAATGATCGATTTTTCTAGAACAAAAACTGTCGTTCATTATTTCTCGCTCCATTTATATATATGCCGATTCAGATGAGTATTCAATAAAAATTATGCAATTATATCTCATTCGTTTTAGCCAGCATACGATAAAAACTTCTGGTTTTTTCAATCGCACTGATACGAACCATTCGAAAGCCATTGGCAATATCGTTCCCATTCGCAAAGATAATCAACAATAAACATTATAAATCAATTGCAGTTTTACATGGCGAATTAAATCAACACATATCGAATAGATATATTTAGTTGAACCATTTAATCGACAGACATTTCAATAAAATATCATTTTCACTTTGTTTTCATTGGCTAGTTTTTGCATTTACTGTCTATTTTTGATAAAATCGGCATTGCAAAAACTGATGCAAACGGAGGAGAGAGAAAGAGATGTTGAATTTTTTCGCTATGGTTTTTCAATTTCATTTCAATGTAACTGTGACCATTTTTTTTCCCGCAAAATTGTTTGCAAGTTTTGACCACCTATTACTTTGGATTTTCAATTGAAGTTGATAAAATTTTATGACTAACATATCATCATCGTTCAACACGTTTGATTGTTGTTCTATAGCACCAATGTTGATATTGAATAGCCACGAATTAATTGATGAAAATAGATCGAAACATTACTTTATTCGCCATCAACGGCGGATCTAACGAATGCATATGAAATATAAAAAAAAATTACAAACATTCAACACGAGAATAAATAATAATACAATCGTGAATAGTCGCAACACAATAAAAATGCACTTGAATTCATATATGAATGGTTACACTCACCACCGACAATTTTATGGTCTAGTTAATTGAAAAAAAAAAAAAAAAAAAAAACAAATCGCATAGTTCGAAATCATTATCCATTTTCATGGTTCAATTTTTTTTCAACACTGTTTATCTAGGCGTAAATTAATGTACAATTTGGATATTGTGTACCTAGATTGATTCTTTTTTTTTATTCGTCGGTAATGTGAATCATTAAATGGCTATTACTGTTGTTGGTGCGCTTCTGATTTTCAATTTGGAATAAATTAATAATAATTAGAAGTTAAGGAATCGTTATTCTTTGTTGTTGTGTACGGGATTCATGTTCAGTTGGTGCCGAAGTGGACATTGCACAAAGAGGAAACACATCCAATGTGTCGATTGAGTCAGAGTTAATTTCCTGTGCTTTAATTCAGATCGTAAGCAAACCCAAATATATAAATCAACAAAACGGTGAAATAATGATAATAATAGTAATTCTCAAAACGACAAAATGGTTCGGGTAAAAATAATGCTGAAGAAGTGTTTTCCTTCTATCCAAACATTTAATTAAATCCATATTAGTTTTAGAATGCAATTATTCGATGCGAACGATATGCCCCTGCTTCGACTGTGGCTACATCTTTCTCTCTATCTCTCCCTCGCTCGCTCAAACTGTTCCTTTCCTTCCTTTGTGGTGATGGCTGTCGCTGAGCCACTGTTGTAATTGTTGTTTTTGGCATTCCTCGTTTTCGTCTTGCCTCGTATGTCGTTTGTTCCATATAATTTGATTAATGTGTTTATGCGGTTTTTGGTGTGCATGTGGCGGTTTATTTTTGGTACAAGTATGCTCGCATATTTGCCTGTTCGCGTTGTGTATTGGATGGCGACATCGATGGCTATAATGAATGCCCGAGCACTCTGAGAACATAGCCAGATGTTCTATGGTCTCGCTATCTGAAGCCAGCAATACGACACAACATAACACAAATAACACTGTATCGACCACTATTTCACCTTAGCATTATCTATACACGAACGGCCACTACGTTTCATATAGTCAGTTCCCGATTTTGTGAAATCACCCGCACACTTTGTTTACCCTATATTTTCGTCTGTGTATTATCTATTGTACATTCAAATGCAAGTCTTTGTTTGAACTATGATGGTGTTCTCAGTTAAACATGGCAACACTACACACATACTGACCAAATTAAAGTTCAGTTCCCAACACCTTTCTTAATTATAATAGATTGTTTGTCGAAATAACCGAAAATGCAATAGAAACTGAGCAAGATCAAGAGAGAGAGAGAGAGAGAGAGAGAGAGAGAGAGAGAGAGAGAGAGAGAAAGAGATATACCAGGAGCGCATTAATCGAATGAAACAATGGACGTAAGTGAAAAAGAACACTTGGTTTGGATATCTTAGCCGCACTCACTGATCACACTGATGGATTTTCATGTGTTCACAACAAAATGATAGTAATTACTTTGAATGCGTCTATGCAATATGCGGTTTTCTTGGTCGCAATAAAACCATTTCTCTTTTTTTAAAACCACTCTTGTTCAACCAAGCGATTCAATTTTTAATCTCCAGAATGAAACTTGTGCAATGTTATATTTTCAGGCAAAATTAACTATTGAATTTGGAGAACTATTTTTCGGACAATGCAATCAGTCTGCAATGGTGAACATTTTAAATTACAAACACACTTTACTCTTCTTTTCTCTGATGTGTCAACATATACTTATTTTTCCCCTTCTTTTATGTCCAATACAAGAAGAAAGAAAAAAACCAACGACCACCACCTCACAAATTAAGGAACTAGCTTTTTCAACGTCATTAATTGACTGCGTTGCATACACCAGCTAACATTATCTTTTTCGATTGTACACAATAAACAACCGAAACCTGACACACGATCTAATAGGATAATGATGGGTTTGCTTCTTGTTCTCCGTAATTTTCTATCGAAATGCCATGGTGTTCATTCTGGACAAAGCGAAGCCGAAAATTGCAGATTTCTAACCACATTTAGTTCCACAACCGTTAACATTATTATTACAGTATCGTTGTTTATGTGTTTTATTCATTTTTTCTTCTTCGCTTTTTTTTTTTGTTCTAAATACAAAATTAGGGATAATTAGATCATAATTTACGAAATATGAATTATGAGCAGTGCCCTAATGTTGAAAACACTTAAAAAGCTCTCTTCTGTTTTGAAAACATTTTTATTTCAACATTCATGTTAGTGTGAAACTAATCTCATTGGTTTCCATTCAGAAATGAGTGACGTTTGCCGAATTAAAACGTCACGATGAATATTGCATATATGACTTTTTGGTAGATTTTCGCAAAATAAAAGAAAAACAAAAATCATTTACAGTATATTTCGGTCGTATTCTAAACCGATTGCGCCAAACATTTATCATGTCAAAAAAAATGTGTCAAATCGAAATGCAAAAGTATGCAATAAATATGTTGCATTGACAGCTCCCAATTATATGCTGCTGTTTTTTCATATAAATTTCGTTCTTTTTTTTATTTCAAACAAAGAATGTTTTGTCACATCATTGTGTCGCAAGCAAAAATAGGTTAAAATCGGTTAAACTAACTTTAACTTAAAAGGCATTTCGATCAAAAGTAGATGGAACAAAGCATTCTATCTGATTAAAATGCACTTGAATTTCGGAAGTGGTATTTTGGTTGTGGTCGATTTAATAAACTAAATGCAACTAAAACATAATAATATTTTTCATTCATTCGGCTCATTTACGTCTTCTTTTTCACGCATATTCCGTATGAGTTGCTTATTTGATGTTCATTTCACTTAATTCATTTTTATTTTCCGTGTACCGGTTTATTGTACACATATTACCAAATTAAACATATAATAAATTCCGTATGTGTCGGCTAAACGATTTGCTGTTGTTGTTATTCGCTTGTTCATGCTAAATGCCTCAGTTATTAAGCCAACATACATGCCGTTTTTTGTGTCTTTCTCTCTTTTTTCTTTCTTTGAGTCTCATTTGCGCGCGCTTCGTTTTTTTAAGCATTCTTTTTCAATTTCCAAGTAAAATGCACGGAAATCTAAGAAATCACACAGCATTTCTAGTGAATTCAGAGCAATTTGTAGACGCTTATTTATGTGAAAGAGACTATTCACCGCGTGCAAGTCGCGCATAGAGAGTACGAAAAAAAAAGAGTAACAGAAAAAGAAGAAGAATGCACACATGAAAAGCAAAATAAACACAACGATGGTAAAGTGAGATGAGACTGTAATAAAACAAAATTAAGTGAAAAGACGTAAAGTAAATCGCACGAAATGAATAAAGTAAGAAGAATTCAGCGTTTAATGAAAACGATGAAACAAAAGTGAAACAAGTTAGAAGAGCAAACTATAAAAAAAAGGAGAAGGAGATGTGAACGGCATGACTAAATACACTGAATGCAAACAATAAAATCCGAACAATTCAATACTCAACACGATAGAGAGATGATTATTATGATGTGTTTCTGTATGTGTGTGCAGATTTTTCTGCCGTCATGACTGCTTCGGTCCCAACGAAAAATGAAACAAAATTAATAATAATTTGAAGATAATAAAAAACAAGAAGAGAAACAGTATAAAAACAGCTACATACCGCGAGAGACCTTAGTTCTTACAAAGACTACATAGAACAAAGCGAACAGCAGATAATGCAAGCCAGAATATTAATAAAATATACTCTTTTTTTTTTAAAGCGCAAGTGAATGAAACTTGCTCGATTGCATTGCTGCACGATTTTCTCTAAATATCCAAATCGATGTGCGATGAATGATTTGTTTTGAATGACTATTCACATCACAAAAGCCATCGCATCATTTAAATTTGAATACAACATACTGACATTTCGGATCAAAGAGAAATTTTCCCAAAACAATTCATTTATGTTTCAGCGAAAATTCATCAATGCATCGAATTTTTCATTTCTTCTGCTTCTTCTTTTTTAAGTATATGTTCGCGTTTTCAGTGTCTTGAGAATTAATCTCGAGCTGAAATTGATAAAATTGAATCAAGCTGGTGTCGCTGTAAATCACAACACATCTAATTCAAAGAGTCTCGTTTCGAATACAAATAAAATAAAGAAAAAATAATCC
The DNA here is from genome assembly GCF_009176525.2 of Contarinia nasturtii. NCBI lineage: Eukaryota > Metazoa > Arthropoda > Insecta > Diptera > Cecidomyiidae > Contarinia > Contarinia nasturtii. The sequence continues at coordinate 1,580,988 of NW_022197768.1, forward strand.
ATCGTTACAATATAGACAAACATGCATCAGTTTTCTTCACGTACAATTGAATCGGCATGTTTGTGCCGCTAAGTAGCTTCATTTTGAATCTTGAGAAGAAGAAAAAAGATATGAAAAAGCACACATAAAGAGCGTACGGCTCATCGCACACGTGATCATAAGACAATGACGTTAATTGTTTTCATCTTCCATTTTTATAAATGGAGACGAACAGCTGAAAACGGTTTGTCATATTCTTAAGTCGCTACATTTGAACAAAAACTCTATCCTTAGCAAAGATTTAAAATGAAAAAAAAAGAACGAAAAAACACGTTAAAACCAAGATTAATGAATTAAGAATATGTAACTTGTACACTTGTGTATCATATACAGTCTACGGAACTGAAAGTAGATTTAAAGATATTTTATATTCACACGATTACTTTCTCAGCTAAATTCCATGCTCATTTACATTGATCATTACATTTGCTTGATTCAATCTATACAAAGTACTAAATTTTTTTCTTCTCTCTCTTTGTCTCTTTCCAGATGGTAAGTCAATTCGACAAAAATGATTTGTTTGTGTGACAATGTGAAGAAAAAAACAATTCCCTGTTAATGCGGTAATGTTTTACAATCAATTGAATTGAAATGATTCTCAATGGGGTAAACACAAAAATAAAGAACAACCAAATGTCAGATGAAAATCGGAAAAGCGATAAACTAACAGCCACAGGGTCCGGTATTTTCTAGAAATACTATTTTTTTACGTTTTGCAGATTTTTATTTTGTTTTCGTTTATACATAATATACCATTACCAGTAATTACAAGTCAAGAGAAAAAAAATACTGTTTGCATATGCAACCATATGGAAACAGTACCTCCCTCCCATTTTCTGGGTAGTTGCTTGTGTGTGGCAATGTCAACATTAACATGAATAAATAATATTTAAAAAAAAAAAGAAACCAATGCTCATCGACCCAGTATCCACAAAAATGCCACAGAATATATATAATTTTCGCATTAAAAAAGCATTCATTAGACACAGACTATATTGAAAAACAAGAAACATCAACAACGCAACACTGCAATTATGAGAAGAAAAGCCATCCTTGTGGTCACCACCAATTTTGTTCTTCTGCTTTTCGACTAGACCACTTTTTTCTTCCATTTCTTTCAAAGCACGTGCTTTGGAAAGACAATTTTCATATACAATTGTTCCAAGAAAATTACACTATTATTATTATTTTGTCATCACATTTTTGATATGAAAATTACTCGTTGAGCGTTTGACATCAGAAATTATCTTGGCAATTGTCATATTTTTTTTTGTCAATGATTTGTTTTTTACATGAACTATTTGTGGATCGAGCATATTTACTATGCGCAATTACTCTTGTCAAGCACACTTTAAGACTATGTATTCGAAGACTTCGAATCGAAGTATGTTGCATTTTAAGGCAATTAAATGATAATTATATGGTTGTTCTTTTGTTTATGGACAATTGTCGCTCGATGCAATATAAAATTATGGACAAATTGGAACATGTTTTGTTTTGCAAAAATAAAACCAAATCCAAATACAAATGTAATGGAATAATATTTTCGAAGTAATTGCAGGTGAAGTAAAATCTAAAAACCCCAGCTAATTTGAATAATTTCACAACACAAAATAAATAACAACAATCGATGAAAGCAAAATTATGGTGTAACATGTCATTAAAGCTTAAAAAAATATTTTGGACGATGTGGCACTTTTTAGTATCTGGCTAGTTGCCTAAAGAGTATGAGCACTTATTCGCTTTACGAAAACTGAGATGATTTTCGGAATATGATTTGTAGCTTCAAGTCGGTGACTGATATGAATGTTTTGAAAAACGCTTGAATCAATATTTTGATTTGCTCTGAAAATGGCTAAATTTAAATAAAACTAAAAAAACTAATAAAACTATTTCCAAAATAAATGCGTCGAGTAGCAAACGGTGTGTGCACTAATAGCCACCATTGGTCAATTAGGTGAAACGGGTTTCAAATTGATTGATCGCCATTGTGTGGGACCTTAATTCTGATAATTATCGAAGCAAATGATGAAAAGGGGTCAAGAGGATAATAATTTTTAATTTATTCGATCGATCGATCGATAAAGCAGTTTAAATTGATTGATGCATTCTGGAAGAAGCGAACACCTTTTTATCTTTGTTAAGACTGTCTTTCATTTCGGTGAAGACACACTACATTTTTTTTTTTTTTGCAACAACTCACTCGATCGAAATTTTGTTTCTCTCTCACACTTCGCTGTGATGGCAAACAAGTTATATTAAAGTCGACACTCATCGATTGTGCTGACCAGTATGTTGACCCTCGGCTTATGATGGTTTATTTTGTCGGTTCGACAATCGCAACGTCATCAAAACCAATCCAGTACATATCTTTGGCATCTATTAAAAGTAATTATTTCATCGATGAAATCTCGTCGATTGTTTTGAACAGAAAAAGACATCAGTGTTTATAAAAAAGAGTAGCCGCTTTCCGCTACTGTTGTGTACGTGTTAGTTAACGCCTATTTCATTCTTTTTAGCGCTGTTGTGTTTACTGTTCTTTTCCTTTAGAAGTTTGGCCGGGGAAAAAAGTAAATTAATCCATTATCGATTGAATGATTTAACGAAAGGTAAATCAATCGAAAACCGTCGAAAGGCAAATGCGCAGCCGCAAATGCTCAGCAAAAGGTTAAAAGCAGACTAAATATTCAAGCGGTTGTTCGGTCATATCGAAGCCATCTCTCTTACCACTGAATTTAATATTCATTAAAACAAAAGAAAAAAAAATTGTATATCTGTTATCTTTGAATCGTATTTTCTGCATTGAGCGATGTGTTCTTTTTCATCGCTTGGCACTCCTGTCGACCATCGTAACGTAACCAATGATTTTCGATTTTAATGTTTTTTTTTTCTTCTCTCTCTCCTCATTCTTTCGCTGTCGCCAATGATGCGACCAAATTGTCGTAGTGCACGCGGTCGTTCATGTAACAAATGCCTGGTTTGATTTGGTCAAAACACTTACAGGTAAATCGAATTGTGTCGACATACACATGAATATTGAAGGTTTTCATGGTATCGTATGTTTTAAACTACATTTTCTTATTACTATCAGTCTGCACGATTGATGTTCCACCGCTGTTCCTTCAATTTCATTTGAATTAATTAAATTGGTTCGAAAATTTGAACAACAACAACAACAAAAAAGCTGATTGTAATATTGCATTTTAAAGTGGTGGCTTGCTAACAACAAATTAATAAAATCGTTAAGTATGAGGCATGCAAAAGCCATCGTTGATTTATATCATCGATCGAAAAGAATGCGAATAAAAATTTATGGTAAATTGTCACAGAAATCCTTATACAGCCTTGATCGACTGTCGAGTGATAACAAAATGTACCGTAGTTTTCTTTGTTTGGGTCAGTTATTCGGTCTGATCGATTGGCCGAATAAGATATGAGTAATTGTTTGTGAATGCGATGCACGGTTGAAGTAATGAATGGTTTTTTAATCAATTTACGTCAAAAACTATTTGATTAGTGGTGCTTTTAGCACAAGGTTGTTGGTACTTTACATTGATTCACACATACACACAGTCAGCGTGCACATCATCATCATTGGCGGTAGCTCTCATGTGATAAACATGTCGACAGTGATACTAATCTTTCATTTCGTTTGATATCAATCAAACGAGCAGACGAGCAAGTGAAAAAGAAGAGTGCAAACTGTTTGAAAGAGATGCTGTGAAATTGACAGACTGGCGGGATAGGATGCATAGTACACAAGTCAAGCGCTAAACAAACATGGCAAGAAGTCAAGCTGAAATAAACGAATAATGTATGCGGTTTTTACAATTTACATTGATTATTTTGATGAAACTAAATGCGTTTCCAGTCGATGCAACTGCACGGCTAATATCACTAATAGCAATAACGCGGACGCAGTATAATTCCTAGCACCCATACTGTGCACGTTCTAATTGCACAAATCAAATATGTTTACAGGCCAACAACAATTTTAGCCGGGTGATTACATATAACAGCACAACGTTACACACAGTGCGATGAATATTTGAGTTGGCGCGAACAAAAAACAGATATACATATATTTGCAAATGCTATCGGATAGAGATGCAATTTTTTTGTGGGTCATCGCGTTGTGGATGACTTTGTTTAGACACACGGCATATAAATTGATTTCATGCAATGGATGGCGTTCTATGCAATCACGTTGAAATAAATATTTATTTGTGCCGTGGCTACATCAAATATATTATTATCAGAAACCAGTGGATATGAACGTTGTGAGCGATGATTTTAATTAATATGATATACCTCAAACACAACAATTCGCAACTGTATGTGTAATCGTCAATCCCAAACGAAATTAATAAGATAAAATGAGTCAAAAATTTGCGCTTGTTTAAACGGTTCGATGAAATCAAAGAAAGAATACATCCGTATTATGTTGACCACAAACTGTGGTGGCGGCATCGGCAGCGGTGGCGGTGTCATCAAAAGTAACTCCCTGTCAATTTATTGTTTATTTGGGGCAGTCTCGTTCCATCAACATGGGGCAGTGACACAAAATTCAAGCGCACATTTAATTAATTGCATGCAAAAAATGATCGAGAGCTAATTGTCCAGTGTCCACATACAATTAATAAACAAACGAATATTTTATATTAAATCGCCCAAGAACTCACTGAATATGAAATTTCGAATGGAAACGGTGCAAAAACAATTCGATGATATGGTAAAATGCTAAATATAAGCGCATTCGGTTGTAAATTTTGAGTGTGTATCAACATCTGTAATTATGGTACGATCGGCTTGAATTATGTACGTGCTAATAGAAACTATCAGCGCCGCCAATCATTCGAGAATAAATTTGTTTCGGTTTTGTGTGCATGAATGCATGCTTAATAATAATAAATAAAGTGTAATTAATTCCACACCGATAGGCAAGTGCAAATGAAAATTTGTTTCATTGCAACCGACATATCATCCAAAGCTTACCGCCTGTAAAAACATGCGCACACACTCACAAATTGAAGGATATGATATGCATGGAGAAGAAAATTGTGCTCAACCAAAAATCGAAATTAAAATCAAATTGTTTTTACATTATTAGTTACGCCTGATCGTATCGATCTTTCTTTTCTCATCCACAAATTTTAAAATTGACTCGAAAATCAATTGCACAACATATCCATATCGTAGTTGAAATGAAATGTTAAGTACCTGGCAACCGTTCACGCATTCATAATGTTTTCACCGTTTTGCTAGCAAATTCGCTTGTCTATCGATATTGCGGGGAATGCAGCAAGCGTTTGGGCTTTGTACAAAGCAAATGGCAGACACGCATTCGCTGACGACCGTTTACATTTGTTGAATACATTCAATAAAATGATAATAAAAATAATGCAATAATGTAACACTCAGCAATTCGAATGCGACCTTTGAATTACGTGACAAAATTTTTAAAAAACTATACGCAACTTGAAATTCGAATGAGAGGAATGGGAAGAGTACGAGAGTGCTAGTATGCCGACGCCGTCATCATGCCACTAAAAATCAATCCACTAAATTCACATCCCATTATATTCGTTTACAATCGTTCGGTGTCTTTTTTTATTTTGGTTTTACTAAGCGATGTTTTCTGTTTTCTATCTACGTTCCTTAATATTAAGTATCGTCTTTTCATTCGCAAAATGTCAGTTTCTTAGCGTTGGTGTTCCGCTTCTTAGCCTCCATACTATCGAAACCATTGGTGACTTTGAGTTTTTTTTTCTCACTTGAGTTCCTTTCGCTCAACGGGCTTTGACTGTGGTGCGAATGACTTCGCCTAAAAGCCATGAATTGGCAAATAAAAAAAATTGCATTTCAAGCAATACAAAATAAAGATGGGGCGTTACAGTAGTTACACAAGTATAATCCACGTTGAGAAAAAGACGCACCGAAAAAAAATAAGTAAGCCAAAGACGTAAAGATGTATGTGCGTGTAATCTATTTGACGTTCAATGAAAAAGTCCCTTAAGCGAGTATGCGTGTGATTTGAATACTTGAAAGAATTCGGCGAAATGTAGAGAGAGAGAGAGAAGCAACATCAGGAACTGTGTGCACAAACAGCCAACAAATTTATTCAATACGAATAAAACTGCGATGGAAGTGAAGCAATAATAACAATCACACGCTATTTTACTAGTTTCACTCGTGTAACGGAGAAAAACAAAACGTATTATCGCATTTATCTGCACACTTTGGGACGATTCCCATAACCGCAAACACAAATGAACGCATGTGCTGAACACTGAAATTATTATAAATGATGAGAATTGTGCGACGAATTTTTAATTTGTTATCTTTTGTCGCATCGCAAGCGCACACTGATTACAGATAGGATCATATAGCGGGCGGCGTATCCACAATCTAAATCAAGTGCAAAATTCAGCTAATGTCTCTGATTGGACAAATGAAAATGCTTAGAATTGTAATTTATTTACATCGTTGATTTGTACAGTGTACATCAAACGGGACTATCATGCGCGCCTTTTCATTTCGATTCCGTTCCATTCCATGCCATTTTTTATTCAGACGCTGTTGTTATCAGTCCGATTTCAATTCGTTCGTGCAAATGTATTTATAGATGTGGCTGCAACTGTCGTGTATTGTAATAAAAATTGCGACATTTTCGTGACGCCAAACGCCTCAGCCATTTGAACGTTTCATATTCTTCGTGGTTTTGTCAGCCCATCATTTATTGATTTCTGTTCATTTTCTTTTTCTTCGTTTTTTTTTTTTTTGGTTTTTTGATTTATTCTCTCAAATTTCATATCACGTTCAAAATTCACTCTCAGACTAAACAACAACAACAAATGTAAGAGAGACATATTTTCACCAGTAACAAATGAAACCAATGACTGACTTAATTGGTTTATATGAAGTGCTGTTCGGTGCTCTGAACGAATGCAGTGAAGACAATCGATCAACATTCTAAACATTTCCATTTTTTTTTCATTCTACTCTCCATTCTTTGGCCAGACAATTTAACATACTGTGGATCATACTAAAAACATGCAAATTGATTCAACTTTGAAAATAAAAAAAAGCCAGACAAAGGTTCCATTCATAGGTTCGCACAAAATTGACAGAATTTCCATGATATAAGTCGAAAAATGCTTATGTTCTATTCAAAGTAAACAACTTTTACCATTGTCTTCAGTCAATTGCAAATTATTTTCGATTCCCATTAAAATGCGATGCGCATGTGAATGAGCCGCTTTCAAACGAAAAAAAAGAATCTATGATAACTTCTTAATTGTAAGTTTCATTGCTAAGAATGGAAATGCAAACATGTGGAGAGAAAAGGGAGAGCTAAAAAAATATCACTAAACGCTAATTTCCGGCAAAAAATCAATAAATTATGCACATGGCTGGAGATTTGTCTAGTGCCCATTCGAAAATCTGTTTTTGCACACGTTTTTATTTTCTCTCATTCGTTTTTCCAATTTTTTTCCCCGGAAGTTAAATGTTCTACCGGTGCTATGGTTCCCGTCGCCAAACGTTCGATATTACATAATATTTTTCGTCGAGAAATAAAAGCATGTATGACTGTGTGTGTGTATTTTACGACAACAAGAAGACGTATTATTGTATGACCCAGCTGGTAAAGTTCGACTATGACGTCAGCTATTCAATTTGCTGTCAAAACCACAAACCATGTCAACTGAAATGAAATATTTACCATTGGTTTGGTAGAATTGTGGAGCGAACGTTACGATTTTTATGTATATACAATGCAAGATATGGCACCTTTTTTCCTTCCTTGTGCCATAGAGTTCAGGCCATCTAATTTCCAAATGAAAGCAAGGTTCACATTTTCCATGCCTACATATTTCATTCACTTCTGTTTTCTACATGTGCTTATTTTGCAGTTAAGTGCAAAAATGAACAAACGAAAAAAAAGAATATTTGTCGAAACAATACATGAAGAAATTTGATTTTTAAACATTTCACCGATTCACAAGGATTGCCGAAAAAAATGAGTCAATTTGGATGGAAAAGTTGAAAAAGTTCATTGATCTCCATACAGTTGCAAATCAGTCTGTCAGATTTGGCGTTATTGATGATTTTCGGCACTTCAAACGCGATTATTTATCGTATCAACAAAATCAAGCCAAAACCTATTCGAAGTGAAAACCTGTACAATGTACATAGCACATATGTTGGATGTCAGCCTACAAAACAATGACATCTTTTATTAAATAAACCGACCGGTGTGTACACTGTACACACACATACATATAATTCGCATGGATTGTCAAAAATGTCATGCAATTTGACGTATTTATTATACTAAACGATTTCATAAACAAGAAGTAGGCAAACGAACCCAGAATATAGTTCAATAAAACACCAACGCAAACATATATACTATATATATATAACGTTTGGTTTGATCACTGTTTCGATTTGATATAAACAACAGACTCTTTATTGATAACGTCGCTATATGACTTTGGATCTATTACTTTGTGCCTGTGATGTGATCAGACACATATATGTTATTATGTTACTGTCGACTCTTCGTTGTCTATATTTTGCAAGTAATTTTCATCGGCAAAACCATGACCTACATTAAATTATGATTTATATTTTAAATACGCATAAAACACTCTCTCACATATACGCCAAAATCAGTCAAAGTCAGGCGGCGGCACAGACGCAAACGCCCGAAACTTACCGCTCTTTCTCTCTCTCTCTCTCTCTCTCTCTCTCTCTCTCTGTCTCTCGCATACATCACACAAAGTGAATGAATGATACGACATTTTGTGTCGCCGTACATATTTGAACCCGACAGGAATATACGAGGCCGTATCGGCAAATAAAAACGACAACAGCGAGCATAATGTTCGCTTTTAGAAGCAGCGTCATCGTTCTTTCCAAACATAAACATAGTGTATTGTACAAAACTGCCAGACAAACTGCAAAAATTCATATGTCAAAAAAGCTTGCGTGTGTGCGATTGGCGGTTAATTGTCTATCAAATCTTTCGATGACGACATTTCTTAGGAGATATTGCTCCCTTTTCTCCATCACTTCTTATTTTCGTTTCATCGAATTTATTTTTATTATTTTATTTATGGTGCTCGAATATTATTTGAGTTTTTTTTATATATGCGTAATAATTGCGGCGATGATTTTCATTCAAAATTGTCAATTATTTTTAAAGGTCAATATTAAATGGGATTTAATGTGATGATGGCTGTTTCGAATTTTGTACAGTGCGCCCGAAATCGATTGAAGCCAATATTGAATTGGCCCAGTTTTATGTTCGTTTAAAATCTTTGATTGATATTATAACATTAAAACTGTTCGCACATGATGATTCATGCGATTACAAATTACATTTCATTTTTCTTCGCTGCATATGTGTCGCGATCAAATAAATATGCTGCACTGGTTGAATGCATAAAATCCAACCGAACACCGTATACATATTCCAATACACAATTTACACTTGTTTCATGCATGCCTGTCCTTTTCATTTTCTATTCCGGTTATCATGCTCTCTGTCTGCCTAACAAACAGGAGCCCATGCCGATGAACGAACGAGACAGACTCTGAATATGTTTTAGTTTTCCACGACATGCTTAATAATTTATGTGTATTTAACTGTTTGTTATGGACATAAATTTTCATCTGGTGCGGTGGTGACCTTGAATTATTAAAATTTATTGCACTTGGATTTGTGTTCCCATTTGTGTACATTAAATATGACTGTAAATTTTGCAGAAGAAAAAAAAACATATAACGAATAAATAGACACAGTAGAAGGTAAACTATTTTGGAATTTTCAATAGGAGCCCGCTATAGATAAGGTGAAAAGAAAAGAGTTTTATTTTTAGTTCAATTATATGGCTATTTATCACTCACACAATACACGGTCGCATTTCTTTTTCATATCCTAGTCCGGAAAGTGGAAACTCATATACAAGGACCTTTGCATAATTTTTCACATTTTAAATGACCTATGCATGTCTTTCAACACAGCAACACCAAAACGCCTATGCATTCTATGCACAAAAACAATTCTTATTATATTTAAATTGCATATGTATTCTGTATATCTTATCGGCATGTGAATTAAAATTAATCTCCATCAAACTAGTTATTTATCAACAAATAGTCCGAATCTAATCAATTAATTAATTTTTGTATCATTGCCATTGTACTTACTGATTTCATAACATAAAAAATTTATTCTATTTTTTTGCATTAGTAATTTTCTGTGAAAATTGAATTAAACAAAAATATGGAAAGTGATAACGAAGCACCCACAAAATGTAAATTGAAAGCATATGAGAGAAGATTCAAGTTCTAATACAGTTGATGCGGCAGATTATTTTGCCGTCGGTAAAGCGCACAGCGTCTAAGTGAAAACCATCAAAATAAAGTTTAACCCAAATACCGACTTTATTTATCATCAATTTCTACATCGTGATGGATTTTATTGTCATAAATCTTAATTCTGTTGAGCGCTGAATTTTTTTATATATATCTCGATATAAAATAAATCAATTATTATAATTCTTTCGTAAGAATGACGGGCATTTGCTGAGATTGCGCATATACCGACGGATTGTTGATTGTCATCGCTGTTGAATGTTAACATGAAATCGGTTCAACTATCGTGCTTCTCTGGTGTTCGTCCCCCTTTTCTATTTTGCTGACATCCCCGAAATATGGAAAACAATAAAAAAAAACCAGAATTATTCCACGTTCGTTGGCAAAATAATTATAAAATATTTTGTTTGCCATAACAACTTACTGGATAAAATTTCCGGATTGCGAAATCAGTTCTGTTAAAGAATTCATTCATGTCGACTGCATATCATAACGACCCTTCGGAAATTATCATGTATGTATAGCAAAATGATGACGTCCAGACAGTGTCGTAATGTCGATTGAATGGATATAAAGAAAAAAAAAGGCAGCAAATTATCATCATTTGGATTTATGTCTCCCTCAAAAAGAGAAATTGCGTCGTGTACTTATTATGCTGCTGCTGCTGCCGTTGTTGTTGTTGCTTATGATGTGGATGTGTGGTGAGGCCGGTAAACGGCATAGGGCCCAGTTATACACGAAAAATTTGTAGATTTTTATTGTGCCCAAAATACATTAGAGAGAAATTTGCGCTCAAACCAATTGGTATGTGCGTGCGTTCACAGTAAGACATTAAGCAATAAAAATTTCTATATGTAGGAAAAACATTTTCACTTCAAACTACGATGAGCAGGGAATCTAAATAAGAAATTGAATTTATTCCGCAATTTTTTTCTTGCCGTCATACTTACCGGCCTAAGCACTTGCGACTGTATGGCCAAGAATATGAATTGCGAGGCAAGCAGCGAAAACACGACATTCATCTATTGAATTGAATCAGATCGGGATCGAATTCAGCCAAATATAGAGGAATATAACCAAAAATTATAGCACTGAAGACTGACAAACACACTATGAAAGTCAACGAGACAAGGCATATGAAACAGATAGAGAGAGAGAGAGAGAGGAAAAAACCGATGGCAAGGCACATCACCAAATCTGTATGGAGAATGCGTTGAATGTGATTATTGTGGGTGCATTATTCATAAACTTTTATCCGAGCACTTATGTTCTTACATAGACCACGACCAATTCCATTTGTTCAGTTTATTTAACCCTTAACCGCACAGGCTAAAACAGTAACGTAAGCGCACAGGTGGGGTCTTTTTGGACCCATGAGAAATTTCATACAAAACTTATGCAAAATGGTATCCAATGAGTAAAATATGTCATTTTATAGTTAAAACATAGCTTATTCCTTACTTTCCAATACAGCATCACAATTTAATATTGATTTTTATGGAGAAAAAAAATCAATTATAGCCAAAATTCTTGGTAGTTATTGATATGTACGACTTTCAGACAGTCGTGTCTTTCACTAATATCGCTAATCGACAGTCGTTGGCCAGGTTATGTGCTTCGTGTACTGCGCCGAACTACCTCTCGATATGTGAGATCGATATAGAGAATGCTTCCCGAAGGGCGATCGCATGAGATTGCGCTGCTTCCGTTCTTCCTCCATACTTGGCAAACATGTTGTTAGACGTTCGCAACAAGGCAAACCCTGCCACACCAGCAACGTTCACCAAATTCACGAAATATGCCCATACTTTGTGTTTTGGATAGGATAGATCCGTAAGATCTCCGCAAGAGCTGGATCTAAGCGTGCGTAGGCCGCCGCATGATACATACTTTGATTGGCACGCCTGCTTTGATTTGCGCGTCGAAGCAACACAGAAAAACGAACGGATATATCATGCGGCGGCGTATGCACGCTTAGATCAAGCTCTTGTGGAGATCTTACGGATCTATCCTATCCAAAAAAAAACAATGTATGAATATATAATATAATGGCAAATGCCATTTGATTTGCGATGAACAGTATACGTCACGGACAAAACAATTTACTGTGTTGTTGTTTGATGAAATGTAAATTGTTGTGTCAACAAATCTCCATGAGTTTCATATTGGCCCATACAGAATACATCATTTCCCATACAAAATAATTTGGGGTCCAAAAGACCCCGTTGTGCTTTTACGTTAGTATTTTGTATAAGACTTCCCAAAACTTCATCTATGCACCAAACATTGAAATCTTTGATTTTATCACATAGATATGATATTAAAAAAGAAAACGCTCAGCGAAATTTTCCAATTTTTTTTTATATTTTTGTGATTTTTTCAAAAAACTAACTCTTAGGGCCTAAGAGACCCCACGTGTGCGTTTGAGGGTTAAAGAAAGAAAAGCGAAGGCGAACAGAGAATATAATAGAAATATGGAAAGACGAAAGATATTTAAAAAAAAATCTGTAAAGTGTATCGAAAGCTGAATTACATCAAACTCTATTTTTAACCAAAGACATTTTGTCGTCCTACTCATCTGATCGTTTGATTTTTCGTTCTATCTTTTTCTTGCTTCTTCGGAACTGATTTGCTTTCTCTTGGATTTTTTTTTATTTCTTTCCTTTGTTCGAAAGTTGGATTGCGCATTCCAGCCAAATGGAAATGATGCATTTACGATTGAATAATAAATCAACTTAATTCTTTTTTATTTTCTCCACTTTTTTTGCTTATTTGATTTGCTCTTTATATTATATGATTGATGATTTTCAATTGATACGATTTAACATTCCATATATGAGAATGAGCAAGCGAGTAACTCACCAATCTCTTACAAAACACGCTCACACACGCACAAATAATAATAACAATATTAGCAATGCATACACGTAAAAAAAGTGGCTGGCCAATAGCAAAGAATCTTCAATGAATATTTTCTTTCATAAAATTTGGAGAATTTCTTGAAGAATGCACATGGAGGGTACTCGTTCAGATTACCAGTTTTATTCGCTTGCCATAATCTGCATTTGGTTCTTTGTCAATGTTGTGCAGATAGAACAACAGTAAATTCCTATATTAAATAAATCTTCTCTTTTTTTCATTTAAAACATACATATTTTATATGGTGTTGGTTTTTCTGTCGAATATTTTCGATAAGATGAAACATCAAATATGTGAAGTACTTGTGTGATGTGACGCGCTGTTGTCGAAGATTACCGCTTTTTGCCCAATTAAATGTACGCCAAAATGAAATATGAGAACAACCGATCGATTGGTAAACATTGAACGTTGCTGTTGCTGCTGCTGCTGTTGTTGTTGTATGCTTAAGTAATCATTGTGGGAAAATTAAATTGAATTCATCGGTTCAAGAGTGCCATAAGCAGCGTCATCGATTTCCAATAATGCATAACGCCTTGCTTACACAATTTACACATGCTCGGCCAACTACAGAATCAATAACGTGAAATACCAATTTAATTTAATTCGAAAATAACTCAAAACGAAACTTTTCATCAAAGTCACATCGAAATTGTAGCTGGCACGCCATGAAATATCCTTTTTGCACAGAGTAACTCAGTCAATACGACATATTTAGCCGAATGAAAAAAGAAGAAAAAACAAACCAGAAATAAACGAAAAAAAAAATTAATAAAAAAACTCCAAAAATTTAAACATTTAAACAAATGTCAATCACGAATGTATGGTATGCATTTGCTAATTTTGATTTTAGTTGATATCACGTTCGAATCGCTACAAAAATATCTCCATACGCTGAATTCTTCGATCATGTTCTGTCCTTTTCTCACGCTTAACACAACAAAAAACTGTTGGACACAAATATCCCGTCAGCTTCTTTGTGCCACACGCACAAAAAGCAGATTCTCTCGTACAAATTAAAATCATTGCGCGCACTAATCGTCTCTCTTCACTGCAATGAGCTTGAAAAACCCGAAATTTTAAATGTTCAGTAACACTTATTGCTTCATCATTTCACGTATCTCGCGTATTCTGCCGAGTCGCCAAGCAATTCCCAATTCATGTTCATCAGCATGAGCGATAAGCGTTAAATTATGGAGTCGAAATGCATCTTATAAGTACGTGTGTACAAGCTTGAAGTGTAAATTTATTTATATATTCCCTTGTATTGAAAGTCGCATTTCATAAACACTCGTGGTTGTTCACAAACAAATATGCACAAAAATGCACATCAATATACATGCTCTGGCCATTGAAGTGGTCTGTCTGTCTGTTCGGCTGTCAACTAAACACTGTATATAATAATGCGAGTGTATAGAGTATACATATATCGAACACACAAACATTCCATGTACAACTTTTGCATCCGTTTCTTTTTAACAAAGGGCGCATAAGCACTACGTACGACATAAATGGCACAAAACTGGTCCAAACAATTCCAAATTGGTAATGCGTTGAGGACAATTATGGAATTGAATAATTTCTTAATTGGTGTGATACCACTTGTTCGTGATCGTGATACATTCAGATAGACATTTGTGCAGAGAATGAAAACTAGAATGATTCATCGGCTAACAAGAACAAATTAACGAATTTGATCTCATCAACGATGAAATACACATGCTTCATGGAATAGTTGCAATTGTAAAAAATTGACGATGCATTGGCCCTCCATATTCAAAACAACATAAGAGTGTGAATATATTTATAAGTTTGATGAGCACAAGGAAAATTCGGTCCAGTGATTTTAATAAGATACTCAACAAATTAAGGCTAACACAATGGCTAAAATGCTCGATTTCCTCTTAATGTTCAATTAATATCAATTTATTCAAAGTGTGCATCAACATTTTTGACAGACAGACACAACAATAATAACAAGGATAAAACCATCAAAATAATCTGGTTTGACCCACCTTTGGTGTTATTAATGCGATTAAACTGCATCAGGGGTTGCTACATTTGACATCGGCTTCGACAGTAAAATGCACAAAATTGGAATTTCCAGAGTGTGTGTTTGTTATTCGTACACAATTTTTGGCCCCCTCGAAAAAAAAAGCATGGCACGAAAGAGAAAAAATAACGCGGTATTATAAATTATTTAGGTGTCGATTGTTGAAAACAAAACAAAAGGTAGCCGAAAAATAATAAAGGAACCAAAACAACAACATTGCCACCAAACAAACGGTAATTCAATAATCGAAGAAAATTGAATTTGACCCATGCCTATGCGCTCGTGCGTATTTATGATTGGTGTTCGTGCCATCGTCTTCATATTTGGATTCGTAATTTCTTTCCAATCCACACCAACGGTTGGCGTACTTTATTCGAATGCGAAACATTTGTTTTGGTGCCGCTGTTGCTTTTCATTCCCATTACGTTAATGGAAAGTTTATTCGTTGTTCAATTGTGTTTATGGTGTTGTGTTTCGTTTCATTTATTGAATTGAAAATTGCACTTGCTCGTTCGTTCGCCAAATCCCTCACATTGAAAATAAGAAATTATGGAGACGCACTGAACATTTTTTTGGCCAAATACATTATTGTTTTTGTACGGGCCAACGCAAATAAATAAAGTACGTTTGATGAGACGGATAAGAAAATTCATCTTAACGAAATAGAATTTGAAATTGAACAAGGGACGATTCCGAACGAAAAAAAAGTATATGTATAATGCATTGTGGCGATAATGACGATCATTAATCATATTGTCATTCGTTTGATTTGTTTTGTAGCAAAATTCACATTCCGTTGACGATTTGCACGAATTTCAGTTATGCAATTTCGTTTTGCCTCTCTTTCTCTCTGTGCGTCTCTCTCTCTCTCTCAAGCGGCAAAATATTTCGATTCGAATCGATTCATTTTATATTTAAAACTAGAAAAGCAGAAAGCGATACTGTCACTTCAATGAAGTTTTATGCCGAAAGAGTAAGCAAAAAACGTCGTGGGAACAGAAAATTTGCAAAATAAAATTTATGGTAGAAAAATATTCAAAATATTTGGCAAGTGCCAAGCGGAAAGGGGGTAGACAATGTTTTTGAATCGCCAGCGAAGCGACATCATTTTAATTACATTTCGCTTAATTTTAGATGAAAATCCATTAACACATTTGTTTTGGGTCAAACGAGTAATTCAATTACCCACAGAAAACGATATAAAAAAGCACACGCACACACAACGCACAAAAGTTGTTCGACGACAATAAATTAATATTTTTCATGGTGTCCATGTGTTTTTTTCCTTAGCCACGAAAGATATACACACATCGACCAGTCGTACAATTCATTTATTTTATGATTTAAATACATAATTAACATGATAAATGTTCTTGTTCTTGTCTGCGTTTCCTTTTGCATTAGAAAAATGACTGATGATATTTTTCATTTTCATTGAATTCTTGATGAACATGTGTGCGATGGCCCGACGACGACGACGACACAGCATCGATCCGATTGACAATCATTATTATGTATTTCTTTGTGGTTTTCCGTTTCTGTTTCAATGTTTTTTCATTTCACTCAATCTCTATGCGTCTGCTTGTATCTCTTTCTCATTCAACGGCGACATTTCATTTGGTTGTGGTAATTAAATTGCCGAAATGCGGACGGTTATTTCGCATTATACATTCATTATGTGAAGCTTATTATTTTGAAATTGACTAGCCAAACGCCGAAAGGATCCAATATGAGCGTGTATGCTTGCTTTCGGTTATCGTCATTAGATATTTTGTTGCATCAGTTTCCGGAAGAAGAAGAAGAAACAACATCAAAAGATCGTAAACGTAATATAGCCATCGAAGCTCGGCTCCGAATGGTAAAATGTTCAAAAGGAATACGTATTACGAAAACATGAATCACTGCCGATGGCTTTAATATATTCCAAGTCTTTTGTACGCCTCATTTCGAAATTGCCGCCGAAATGGAATCGCCAACTTTTGTTCAATTCACGGCATTGCCATATGAATGGTGAACGTCTTTGGCAAGATGAGGACCAAAAGCATTCAAGTAAATGCGATGCTTAAGTCACAGCTTCACATAATGAAAACAGTTTAAAAAATCATTATTTCATATTTTGTTGCGATGCACATGCCTTTGTTATTTTGTGCGCCGTTTCTTTTCTTCATCTCTTTTATCATTTTCCTGTTGTTATTGTGGATGTTGTCGTTGTAAAAAAAAAATTGCAACGCAAGTAGCACACTCAAAACACTCATCCGCAAATCATAATTTATACAATTTTTCAATAAAATGCACATCCGCGCACCGAATTGAGGAGAGCAAAACGATTTCGTTCTTACCTTCTTTTTTTCCTTATGAGTTAAAATGTAATATAGGCTCAAGCACTTTCGGATATGTAAGCGCTGAATGGAAATGTAAAAGTGAAAAGATGCTAACAAAAGCGCATTAAAATCTTACCAGAAGTTTTCATATGCTTGTTATCATATGGATTGGTTTGGCTTTGATTTGGTTTCAGTTGTTTGTGCTCTTGTTATATTGCTGGTGGCATGGATGCCATTAAATTGTGTGCTATCCACAGACATGAGACAACCAACAACAACAACAACAACACCAACAAAATGATCCACAGAATTATGACGAGAAAATAATAAAATAAAATTGTTAATAAGCCCGTTTGGGTCGTTAACCTTGACAATCGGCCATTTTAAACAGTCGTAAAAAACAATAACTCCCCCACAGTCAGTGTATTTTATGTGTAATGGTGATGCCTGTTGCGTTTTTGTTACACACAAAAACTACATGGCAATGTGGATAATATTGAAAATGCTGCACACCCATACACAGACAAAAAACACTCACTCACAGACACACACCACCACCAGCACACGCTCAGAAGCGATGCCAACGAACGAAGCACGCAACAATGATTTCTCTATTCTACATTTGGCATCGATGTAAATGGTCGCCAAATCGCTACGCATTTTCTGTAACAAACTATATACAATGTTGTGATGCTTACAACTTTTCGGCATGTTATTTTTTTTGGTTGTCTTTTTTCTTTCTTTCTGTTTTTTTGGCATACATACAAAGGAGCATGGTACAAGTGCGAATGGAACAGTAAAGAAATTAAAAAATCGTTAAAATTTCGCTTCGAATGTGTCGAGCCATAGAGAGAATCATTTACAAATAGTCCATCGAAAAAGTATAGGAAATATTTTTGTGAAACATGGTCCAAAGCTCCATGTGGCTCGATTTCAATTAATTTAGTGCATTAAATTTGGTTGTGTTGGTGATTCAACATTCACAAAGGAAATAAACGTAAAAAGGAATGTAATCGCCATGGTCTGGTGTTTGTGTGCGTTCACTTTAAAATTCAAGCGGCATCATCGTGGCGGCTGCCCTTCTTGCCTTCAACCAACATTTCAACACTGTGCTCACATGGTTGTTTTCAGCAAATACGCTCACACTCATAAACATCAATGCAATAGCATTGGTGCTCGCCCTCACTCAATGTTCGCTCGGCGAAATTACTGTTTTAAGAGCAATTCAAAATGTAATTTATAAACATTTTCCTAATTAATTTTATGGGGCTTTGTTCTCATTCGTTTTTGTGTTGTTGTACGGCACTCTTTCTCTATCTCTATCCCTCGGGCTCATGCTTCCTATATTTATCTATCTGTTTCACTTTCTCTCTATCTCATTTTATATATAGTATCTTGCACTTAAATTTCCATGTCAGCCATTCGTTCGTTGATCGCATGTCTCGTATTGCATACTTCAAATATTTGAATTTTCATCTGTCACCATAATTTTCCACACCGAATATCTATACCTACTTTGCAACGTTCTTCATTGCTACACATTTCTTTCTGTCTCAATGAAAAGTGGAAATATTTTAAATTTAGAAAGGAATTTGCTTCAATTAACAGCATGCACACGTAGACATATTTCAATATCATTTGTGAAATTAAATGAATTTGAATGAAACAAACAATTGTCCCAGTTTCCAGCCAGCCGCACATTCAACAATAAATATAATATTGATAATACGAATACGATCTGTTTCACACGCTTGTGTGCCTATCTGTCTTATGATTTTGAATGTATATTTATATCCAAATGCATTTTTCACCCAAAATGGCGAGAAATAATAAATACCACTTCGGCGCAGAAATGGAACAAATATAAATGAAAAATGAGGTGAATGAAAAACCTGGAATTCATATTTTGTAGATGTGAAACGATGCAATTCACTGCACATTCGCAGCAATAACAACAACAACAGCAGAAAATAAACGAAAACGAAAGAATTGACACCCTGAAAAACGATTTAGTCCAGCCAAATTTTTTCGATCGACTTGAATACTCCCCCAGATCTATCGCAACAAAGTAACAACGAATAATTTCAAAGTATTCCATGAAAAGAAAAAAAATATAAGCGAATCCCATACGATTTTGTCGAAGATGTGCACACTTCAATCTTACTTCATCAAAATTGTTTCGTGGATGCCAGGATGCAACGACGTTTGTCTGTATTTTCTTTCATCCCGAAATAATGTCCTTACGCTCACGTCTAAAATGAATGGCATTGCATACATATAGCTAGCATATTATATTTTATGTGTGGCAAGAATTCCAATGGGAAAAATTGAAATGTGGAAAAAAGGGCAATGCCAGGCGAAAATATCTCGCACAAGACATGAAAGCGGACGCGTTGCTCGTTGATGCAGCTGCGATGTGAGATACATCAAGTCACCATACATACAGATCTACCAATACACACATACATGCACCAAAAATAAAAGTGAATGAAATGAATGAGAGTTGAGTTTGAATAGGGTGGCTTTATGCGATTGGTTTTTACATAGCGCAGTCGCTCAGCATCATCGAATCCGAAACTAAGACGTTGTTTGTGTATTCAGCTTCGAGTGTATAAGTATTCATGTACGTACAAGCTTTAATATGAGATTCGTCTTTTTTTTCTCTCTTCTCACTCTCTCTCTCGTGTTTTGTTATTTCTTTCTGGAAACGACTAAAGCGAAGCATTCTGAATGAGAGACCCACTCAGAACTTACAACAAGAAAGCATCGAATATGTGTATCGTGTGCCAAAGAATTTCCGATCTCTTTCGCTCCCATTTGTATTTCGCGATGTTCTCTGTCCATTTCTATTGCAGAAAATTACGATGGTGATGTAGCCGATGTAACTGATGCTGTTTCTGCACTGCCAATTTCTATTCTTTTCGAAAAGTGGATCCACCATTCTTTGCTACCGAAAAAAAGAGTGTCTTGTGCATTGTTACATCCAAATCGTCTATGTATGAAGCCTTGTGTTTGATGGCATTTTTCTTTATTTTCTTTGAGTTTTCGCATTTTTCATTGTGTGCTTTTTATGTTTTATCGCTACTTTCCTTACATTCAGTATACGTATTTTGCAATCACTGATAAAAAAAAAAGAAGTTGAAAGAAAATGGAGAAAAGAAGCATGGATCTCAGTATAACAACCAAAATTCCTGATTCTTCCATATACATTCACACAATGTACATCCTCACCGTATCGTTGTCGTTGCCGTTGCTGCTTCTCAAAATTTCCACCGAATAATGAAGAAGGCATTTCTTACAATTTCCATTTAATTTTCAAGTTTCTTCTTATTCGTTTCTCTTTTCTTTTTACTTTTTCTACTTTCTTCCAAATTCGACAATCTCAAATATTTCGTACGCTATTTTCCAACAGTTCAAATCAACGATGTTGTTCGCGTTGTCGCCATTCTTTTCGTTTTTCTTTCTATATGCTCAAAGTTTTCATTTTCCTTCGATAGTTTTTCAACTTGGAATTTTAAGTTAGTTCAAGACCTATGTATTAGTTTTATGTTTTGGCTTGGTACATAAATGCTTATTCTATTACACATAATGTCTTGCATCTTTTACATAGCCCACGATGGTTCTGTGGCCCCATGCATGTGTATGTGAATCTTATGTTAAATAATGTAAGAAATAAGCGACAACCAACTTTCGGGCATTTAACGAAATGCAACCAAAATGTCGAAATAACAACCAAAGTAGTATGTGTGTGTTTGTGTATGCCATGTTTATATTTGCCCTTTGTTGGTATACATGCTCCACCGAGTACATTATACAATGCGAAAATATGATGATTCTGGCGTTCTGTATAATGGAGTGAAACAGAGAACGATGAAGAAACGAATAAATAATTCGATTCAATAAAATACATTATGTAGAACTGAGAACAGAGAACAGAGGACAGCGCACCGATAACAATAGTTACTATACGGTTTGGATAAAAGAACTTGATATAATGAGAATTTCGTGTCTTAGAGCAATATTGAACAATAAATGCAATGCAATGCCTTCGCTCTTCTTGTTGGTAACTCTCGCTCGAACATATTCATATTTGAAGACAACAATCGTCACTGTAGCATAATTATCTCTCATTAATTTGGATTTTATCATAAATACAGTTTTCGCTTAAATAATTTCTATTCAAAATGTGTTTATTTAAAAATAATACTTTTGAATTATTATCTGAGAGTCTCTTATTTGTTTTGATGCAAATTAATTCGATTGAGTGTCCTAATCCAATTCCATTGGAAATGCATGAAAAATACGGAATTTCTATAGATTGAAAACAGCAATTAAATTTAAAATTTGAAAACTGGAAGCATCAGACCATAAAACATGTGAGTTGTATCGTTTGCACACTGTCATTGAAATTATTTAACTTTATTGCCTGAAAACATAATTTATGTCGGCGGCATCTTGGAACTTCATTACTCATTTCCATCAATACTGCTGAATACGCGTGAACACGTTTGAATACTAAAAAACACATGCCACTTTATAGAACATTAAGTTGTTGTGGGCCGGAGCGGTCGTCCGTATTGAAAATGGATTTCATTATATTTTGTCTATCAAAATGTTTTCGTTTATTCCAAATATGCCGAAGAACTGTGCAGCAAATTTCAGTCGAATCGATAATGCAATGCAAAACGTTTGAAACTATTTAATGATTGCTAATTTAAATGTTAATTCATTTTGGTGGATTAGCTCAAGGGAATTAATCGGAATATTTTTGAAATTAATGTTAACCTTAAAAAAAAGCAACACCATCAACAAATTCTGACAAAAATTTACTGCGAATGCCCTGGATCCGAAATTTGAACATGACTGTATAGATCTATATGTGAGCATATGAGATGGTAGAATGTAATTTCAAACGAAAAAAGCTGACATGATGTTATATGAACTCGATTTTCGATAACCCCTTAATGATTGCTCCGAATGTGACAATAAATCGCGGAATCACTGTGACTTTTTATGGTATTTCATGGTAAAAGAAAACTTTGATATTCGTCGCCCGATGTTGAGTTCGTTATTCAAATGCATAAAAAAAAGTATCACGAATGAGCAAAAGCCAACCATAATTTATAACCGAAATTAATCATTTTTAATTATAACATCTTCATTATGTAAAGGCAGGCGCGGGTATGAATTCTTTTTATGGACCCAAGTCAAAGCCGGCTCATTCACTTCCAACGGTATACCGTACTCTACCACTTAAAATTAATATTGAAACGACTTCACCAACATATCACGTCATAACATTATTGCAGATTAGACGATGTCGTGCGCGCGACGAGTAGAAAAACACAAAAAAAAAAACACCAAAAAAACACAATCATCCAAATAACTTGTCCAGCAGACAAGAAATTATTAAGACAGAAAAAAGACACACACTGAAGTCCATATATCAACTACACCACATGCGTCTAACACATAATTACAATAAAACCGAAAAATTCTCACATAAAACACTTTTTTATGTCCAAAATAAAAATGACACAAACGAACGAACGAAAAAAACGAGCGGAAAAAAATCTTTTTTTTTTGAATATTATATCATTTACTTCCAAGCCCATCAAATACACATAAGCAGACGGTTAGAGATAAACACAGTTCAAAAGAGACAATAAATGAGTTTGTAGACAAATCACGCTTAGTGATCGACCTATAAAGGAAAGAGTGAGCGTACGAACTTCAAAATTCTTATGTTTGTGACGAAAGAAATGAACGCATTTGTATCAGACGTGATATGAATGTAATTAATATTTGTATGCTAGAGTGATAACACAAATCAAAATCAAATGGGCTGTTTTGGTCGTCATTTCAAGTATCGGCCGACAGCGATTGAGCGAATGAATCACATTTAACGGCCAAAATGTTTCTGTCATTCTTTAATATTGAAAATTTGAAGAAAAAACAATCCAATTCACTCAGTTGAAATTAAAAACAATAAACTTAGTTTATAACTTGTGTTATAAACTCAAAACATAAAAAGATTTCAAAGAAGTTGCAAAAAAATGCATGAATGATTGGCAAAGCATATTTGGATTGAATGAAGTTCAATCAAAGTTACAGCATCACTCGCACTTTTTATGGAAATACATAAACAATTCATTTACATTCGAATGACGACGCAACATCACCAAAACAACTAAAGCAACCAGTCTGTAAATGTTCTTGTGATACAAAGTCGCAACAGAGATAAAAACCGCTGATAAAAAAATCTCACGAACTTTATCAAGATGGACAAAGTTTTACATGCCGGAGATATTGTTGAAAAGAAATATATCAAAAACCGAACAAAAACAAAAAAAAATCAGCAAAATCCACGAAAAAATACGAAATAGCCCAGTCGACAAATTTCAAATAAAATGTCACGTAGCATTTCAAATGGAAAATGACAGTTTATTTAACAATTTTAAGGTGGGCATCTTTTGAATATAAAACTATATTTTTGTTGTTCATGTCACATCTTAGACGGTTTAAAAGAACGAAATTTGTTTATTTAATGTGTTTAAATTATGTATGAAGTAAGATTTTTTTCTCGTTTTCGCTTCCTCTATTTCCATCCCACCTCACAATCTGTGCCTTTGCTTCCACTTTCAAAATGAGTAATTCTCAGTCTGCACACGATGATTAGATTTCTCCAATTTTTTTTTTCCTTCTTTAAATTCCTCTTTTTTATCAATACTTTGACAATAGAAGAGAAAAGCAATTTGATCTTTTAGTTGATAAAATTAATTAACGTTTTATTCGAGTTGATGAGTTCAACGAAAAATAAATAAATAACTAGATTCAAGTATTGAATAGAAACTTGTTCCATCTCACCGTTAATCAATATGAATCGATAAAATGTGGCCATGACACTGGCAATGGATATGTGTTTAGATAATTTATGCAATACAGCTAAAAGCAGACAATTTATATGATGCCATTTCCATATTGTTTTTGTTTTATTTACAAAAATTGCAACGAATTCCATATCGAACGGGTGGCCCAAGCGATAAACTTCTTTTGAAACATGTCGCGTTCGCTCTTTCTTTCGTTGTGTGTGTGTGTGTGCTTAAAACAGATCATGAATGTGTCTAAAATACAATCTGATTGAAATGAAATAATGAAATCAGTTCTTTTATTCATTCTGATGAATGCAAATCGTTTATTAATTCGTTTGCATTGACTGGGTCATTGACATGGAACTTTATTTTTGGCGACACACTACAGACAAAACAGCTGTACAATTTCGAATATTAAATGTGTAAAATTTAAATACATTGAAATAAATTATCTAAATTATAATTTATGTGAGCAGAGTATGGTGAGCGTGCGCTCGCCCTCACTCATCCATATACCATACTTGGAATTTGACACTCGGAGTACGGTTTGGTCCAATTCATATTTTTCACTGTTTTTTTCCCCTCTCCTTTTCTCTCTCCTGCGTTTAGTTTTAAGCGAAACATTTCGTGATTTATACGCACATAAATTTCAAACGATTAAGGAAGCAAAGTATTTATTGTTGCATCGAAGAAGGAACACCAACAACCAAAAAATCACACGAAAAAAAAAGTAACATGCATAAATGAAAGCGTTTCCAAATCGCAACATTGACATTGACCGTTTTTGGTGAAACATTTACGAAATGTTTCGGCCATTTGCTATTTTATTTGTGTTAATTTGCCATATAAAGAGGCATAAATTCATGAAGCGTATTCATATTGAGAGATAAACAACAAAATTTATTTGCGGAACCGAATATAAAAGACGGCAAACGAACGGATTCGCACGATTGTGGTGAGATAACTTTTTGGCGAGAAAACATTGATCTACATAATAAAATTTACCTGTTGAATGCCGTCGTTTAAACGCACGCACATTTTTGTTTGATGGATAAAACGAATGGCGAAAGAGAAAAAAACCGAACCACATAAAAAAAGCGGTCTTTGTCAGCGCACGTTCTTTCGTTGTTTTTCTTTTCCTCTCTCCCTCTCTCAGATTGATGCAGATCAAACGGCAATTTCATAGTGTGATTATGCTTCGAATGTGCATATAGCAGTCTTACGCAAGGCAAGGCCGCATAAAAGGTGGAGCATAAATTATTCATAATATGCCATTTTTTTAGCATTTTGTACAATGTCCCGCGTTATTGTGATTTTCTTTCATCATCTTGTTGCAATTTTCGCATCTTTCGTCATTGGCATCACGGATGGATATCATGTCTGACAGTGACTCTTCTGGCCTCATGACTATCTGATACATTTCACACAATGAAAACGGTTTACTTTTTTTATGATGCATACGAAAACAATGTCAGATACTTCATAAAATAATCTTCTTGTATCCGTTTCTTTGTGTCGCTTGTCGCAAAGTTCTGGTCGGTTGTCTGTTCTAGATGTTCTCTCTTGTGCGCTCTCAATATGTTGTGTATTGTGTGTCGATAAAGAACTGTCAAACCTTGTTGCGTTCAAAATGTTCAAATCATCAGCCATACAGCACGTACAACAAAGTTACCGCAGCCTATCGCACTTGACGTGCAAACGAAAATCAAACTCATACGCATAAAATGTAAATGGTTAATATCATAAAACTTTATATGTTTATCACACAAAGCATAAGCACAATATAAAATTATATCCGTATTGGTTTGATGGCCGTCTTCTCTCGTCTTCTGCACTTTTCCATTCAATTTTCTGGTGTAATGCTTGCCATGTACGCTTTCGGGTGTACGATGTTTGCTCGTGCATGTTTCTTCGCTTTACTTCCAGCCATAAAATCCGTACAAACACGTGGTTTAGCCCCATATTGAATATCCTTGATGCAGCCATAAAGCTCGTGTTGGCATTTACGATTACGGTTACGGCAGTCGGAAGGAACCCACAATTTGAGCAAATAAAAATTCGATTCGAATTGGATTTTTGCATTTTTCCGAAAGATGAACTCTTTTTCTATGACAATTCGATGTTATTATTGTTATTATTTTCCTTTTTTTTTTAAATTACACCTATGATTATTTCTTGTCACTTCGTTTGGTGATTCTAAAATGAATCGATTGATATGACTTTGGTCTGCGCGGCCAATGCAACGACTTATTCAAATGTTGTGTTCACACAAAATGCTCTTTTTCATAGTGAGATAAAATGATAAAATGTTTACCTTAACTCATTATGCCAGACAAAGTTTCAGTTAAGTGAATGCTTACGATCTCCTCCCTCTCATTCTCTATTCGCCGTTACTCTCTGACTGTTTTATTGGCAATCGAGATGTGTTATCAGCAATATAATGCAAGTAACGACCGATCAGATAGGGTACAAGCTATTTTATAATAAATATTACATGCACAGTACATTCATTGATCGTTTGGAGCAGACGACGCTCCCAGGGTGTTCTACCTTTGTTATACTGCGCATCATTTTTTTTTTTTGGTTTGTGTGAAGAATGTTTCGAAGCGTTTTTACAATTACTCACTCCAATTCAACATAAAAATGCCGTTTGTAAACATAATAATATCTGCACTGTACCATTATTCAATGTGCATACTTGTGCAATACATTAGCGATAGCGCGAAGAAAAAAGATCTCTTTTTCTTTCGGTTTATTCAACTTTTTCTTTAAATGCTGAACGACCTTCAATCTATTTTGTCGGGGCATAAAGCGAAATGAAACATTTTTTTTACCAGTCAATGTCATGAATACAATATTTAAAAAAAAGCCCAAAAATCAAGTCAAACCAAAAGAGAACGTTTTGCGTTGCTTCAATTGCCAAAGAACATCAAAAACAGTTTATTCACCGTACATTGAGCTTCGCATTTGGAATTGAAACAAGAGAAATGGCCAAAAACAATAGATAGACTGACAGTAGATAGAAGAGTACA
Source organism: Contarinia nasturtii (assembly GCF_009176525.2). Lineage (NCBI taxonomy): Eukaryota > Metazoa > Arthropoda > Insecta > Diptera > Cecidomyiidae > Contarinia > Contarinia nasturtii. Next base: position 1,608,607 of record NW_022197768.1, read on the forward strand.
TCAAAATATTCATGTTTTGGCATTACAACATTGAATGTGGCCATAGTTATTTGGTTGGTCTTTGATAAAAATCACTAATAGAAAAGAGCAGAAAAAAACCCCATTCTATATTACTGAATGAAAATTTGCGTCGCATCAAAATGAATGGAAAATTTTCAATGGTAAAGCATAAGCGGCATCAACATCGAAAGCGATTCGCCATGTCTCTTCTCCAAATGAATCTTTTCGTTGTTGTGCAGAGCACAGTGAATCCGCATGTATTTTTGGTGCGGCATGTCGAATGCTATTGACGATGCCAATGACAACGATAGTGACACATACAACTGAGGGATGTCATAAAATTATACTAGATGTTTTTGATATCGTTTTGGGTATTATTTAAGAACCGTAAGATGTTTTGGGCGAAGGGCGAACAACAACGATTCACCGAAACGACTTTGTAATTGAATACATGATTTTACGTCTGTTTAAATGGTTCCACACATTACGTCATTTCGGTTTTTCCTATCTAAATTCTTTTCATTTTATCTTGCTTGGCTACTTTCCATCGAGAGAGTCCGCCGTCGTTATGTTTGCAAGTTTGCCGGCACGGGTAATCAAACTTAGTTTTATCACTGGGCACACAGTGCACAGGCGTGCTGATACATTCTATTGAGCAAATATTGATTTTTGTGATATTTTCATTTGGCAGAAAGTCACCATTCGCTTGAACGACAGCCCAATGGCATTGAGAATGTTTGTCCATAACCTAGTGAGTCTAAGATGAGTAAAGCCATTGCTCAACGCTGGCCTATCGTTTTATATTATGTTGGTTATACATGCATAGCATTCATTATGCACACTTAAAACCATCAAAATGATACAATTAAACCGAAATGAAATGGGCAATAAGGAAATTTGTTTATGGTTTTTGACGTGTGTCGAAGCCGTGATGGGTGACAATGTTAACTTCTGTTCGGTGCGTTGATGTTATGACAGTCAGCTACCCGTCAATGAGTTTCTCAATGCAGACGGCAATGGAGATGTAAATGTAAATGTGTAGCGCACTCAAAACAAACAAATAAAAATGTTTTCTTTTATTTGTGTTTGTGTGTGTGTGTGTGAGAGAGAGAGAGAGAGAGAGTCTGTATATAATATGTTTGGTTAATCACATTGACAAAAGTGCCATTTGAAGCATGCTGTAATCGTTTTGGGACGGTCTTTATGACATTTAGTTGTGTCGGGATGTGCATGAGCTTTGTCGACCGTCGAACAAGCTTTATCGAGCGAATGATTAGATGAGTTTTTCTCGATTATTATCATTATTCTGATTTTTATGTTTGTACCTAACGCCCGTTCAGTGCTAATTGCGAGAGCATTTGCCTTGACCCAAATTAACGATTGATGTTCGCACAATGCCGAATGGCACACTTACTGAAAAATTGCTGTAGGTTACGACGATCAGGTGTAAAATGAGTTTAAAAACCATAAACGAGTGCAAACGTGTTGCATGCCAAAAAAAAAATGCATAAAACCGATAAATTCTCTCTCACTCTCTGTGTATGTGAGCACTCAAAATAATCCCCATTCGGAAAATTATGTAATATTTATATTTACATGAGTTGACTTGACATTCGTCGAATTTTGTCTGACCATATTTGCCACTCGGCTGTCAGTCATTGTTAACAAAGTATCAATTAAAGTTTACATTGTAGAATGATAGATATCAATAACTAATCGGAATAATGGCGAAAAAAGGAAATAAAAAACGGTTTAAAAGCGCACTTGACATGCGATTTTAATTGAATTTGTTGGAAATATATATCAATTTGAAGGTAACTCAACACAAACTGCCGCTTTTGCTTTGTTTTATCATATTTTTTTTAAATTCATTGATTGAAACCGAATGTGTGCCTTTGTTGTGGTTTTTTTTCTGTGTCATCATGGTTAATTGAAATGTATAGTAATTTTTGTGAACATTTGTATTTTCATGACTATAACATGCGGCTAATGAATGAGTTTGGTTAGAAAATGTTTGTTGCATGAAGTTTTGTTGAATGAAAAAAAAAAAAAATAACTTTCGGTTTGTAATTTTTTTGAATTATTCTCACGTGATCAATAAATCGTGAGCTTAATGTTTTGTAAAATATGCCATATCCATTCAAAAACTATAATCATTTTGTTTTCACATGTTGAATATTTGTCAATTTTATTTTTCTCGTCATTTAAATCTGTCCATCAGAGTGACAAACATTATTGAACAATGGAGAATACACAGGTTTTTTTCTCATTTTATTTTTTCTGTCGCATTTCATGTGTTAAAAGGTGGAGTGCTTGCCATTTAGTATTTTATTTTTAGAAAAAATAAAATTGGTTTATCAGAGATGCCAATTTCATCAAAGCAAATTCTATGTCCATTCAACATTTTACGCCTGTTTGTTATTTACAGTCTATCAAGTCAAATTTTATTTCCATTAACCAATCCGATTGCTAAGAAAATAAAACTGAATGAATTATTGAAAACTAAAGCTGCAAAATGTTCGCATAGTTACGTTAAATGCCATGATATGACCATGGTTTATAGTATACAACATATTCTGACTAATAAGCAATAATCATATGTTTCATATGTATCGGCCTGTGTTACGATAAGTGCACATAGAGAGTCTTTCTTCAATTTTATTCTGTATACGAATAGAATAGATGTGTTGTTTGAGTTGCATTTCACATTTTCCAATCCATATAATGATCGCAATGCAAAATGTTCTGAAACAAACAGAAAATATTTTGCTGATATATTATATCACGTCGCAGCAATTTTCGCCCGAATGATGCTGTATGATTATAATATGTTCACCCGATGATGATTTCATACACGCGTACACATTTACAAGACAGCATCCATTGTTGAAAATAGCGACAACTACGACAGCATAGGAATTATAATAACAAAAACACCAATAACAGCGTCCGAACCATTACACAAATGCTCTTTTTATTTCACTTCTCCATTCCGTTCACTAGTGCAAACCTGATTTAATCGTATACCGACGTACCAATGTATCACTCTACCTATCTATGCGCTATCCTATAGATGCATTGCATCCAGCTAGCTATATATGTTCTGCATTCAACTATTTGTGCTTCAAGTGTCGGTGATTGTGTAAGCGTACTGAGGATTCTGAATTCTATAAAATGCTGCTGCGTTTGTGCTCGTATTCGTTGTATTTTCGTTTTGCCTGTAAGTGAGTTTGCGTGTATTAAGAGATGTGTGTATGAGTTGTCAGATGCAGAAAGCCTGCATCGATTTACAGATGATGCGCGCATAAAATGATGGGGAAGACCAAGTTGAGAAACATTCTTCAAAAAGTGATTTTATGTGTTACGTTTATTATTGGACATGGCAGGTCGTGTCTTAAATCAATCCCTCCTCTTTCTCTTTCAATACGATGACTATGATGATGACGACGTCGCCGCTACTACCACGACGGCATTGACGGCGACGACGGCAGCACCAGCATCGGTGAAAAATCCATACATTTCATTGTGATTTATGTACATGTAAAATTTGAAATGATTCTATGTGCTTCAAATCGAATCGACTCGTCTCGAATCGAACGCAATCTAATCTATTTTGTATCCTTATAATAGTATTTTATATGCATCTACATTGTCCTCCACGGAATGTAATATCGTAAATAAAATTACGCATCTTACTTCAATTTGTCATAAATTTTCGCATTTTGCGTATCCAATATTGAAAAGTGCCGATGTTCTCGTTCTTCGTGTGCGCTAATTCATTTTCGTTGATGTCAATCCGTGGCAACATCAAATTGTTTGTTATTTCAATTTGCGGAATGAAATAATTCAAAAGAATTTAATGCTTTCCAAATGAAATGTCTGCATTTCAAAAAGACACACAGATAAGAATAGTGACAAATACTGCACAGATATCGATACGAGCAACAATTTGAAATTCGCGTGCTGTAATAAAATTCGTATATATTTTATATTTGACACATTTTTTTTATATATTCAGGCCGCATATTCACTCCATTCATTCAACGTATGTGTGTTTTTTTTTCATTCTCTGTCGGGTTATTTTGACGGCCGCATATTATCGCACCGAAATATTATTGTGCTCACGAGATGAAAGGCCGTACACAACGGCTATATGCTCAAAACGGGGACGAAAGAGAACAAGAAACACAAGCCATGAATAAAAAAAAAACGGTCATCAAAATTTATCATCAAATAATTTATATGGGAAATATGTCACAATTTATGAATTATATTTTTTTTTTTTAGACTTTTTGTTATCGTCGATGTTCCATCTGTTTTTCACTGGTCATTGCCTGTATATGCCGTTTGCATTTCTTACACATTTTCAATGGATAGTTTTTTTTTTCGGGTTCACACAATCTGAGTGAAAATTTATTACGATTTATTGACATTCACCACATTGACCAATGGATATACATTTGCAATAAGTGGGGTTTCATGCCAAAAACATTTCATTGTATTGCATACATGTATCACACACACACGCACACATCCGATTGAAGGCTACTCACCATATTGACATTATTATCCTTATGCTTAAATTTGTTTTGATAATAAAATTTAACGAATGCCGCCCAGAATTAATCAATATCGATTAAACACTGTAGAATGTGCTGAACTTCAAGCGGAGGGTGAAAGTGAATCTGTAAAAAGATGCTTCTATTATGACAATCTAATTTTGTTTAGAAAAGACCGAATTTAACATTCCTATCTCTATTTCGTTGAATATTTTTTTATTAGATATCATCATATTTGAGAATGTGATTTTGGATTTTGTTATTTTATTTTTTCGTTTCAACTTCGGGCCAAGTTGAATTATATTTAATGTGTAATATTTAAAAATTGACCTTAGAAAATCAATGACGATGATCATACTCTACAAACTGTAGCCTCTTCGTTTCACATATTCCTATTTACATAAAAAAATATGCGAAACGGTTGTTTATGCCATTTAGAATTGTAAAATGTCGTATGCTTTTGCCATTTATTACGATTCGAAATGAATTTTGTTGATATAATTGTATGATATATATTCAGGTATCATCACAAGCTGAAAATTACATGTTGTTGTGTGTTTTTTTTTGCTCTGAAGAGGGGGGGAGCTATTATTCTTACTGGAAGTAGAAAGTACATAAAGAAAAGAACAGCAATAACCATTGCCAAATTGCGAGTCACAACCATCAGTAGACACAAAAAATGAATTGTTCTGAACAGGGGGATGAAATTATTATTGTATATATTACGTGTACACGCGCATATCGACGTCATCACATGTGTAGCACTGTTTATTGGATATGCGAATGATGGTGTATGGCCTCAGATTGCATGGAATGGTATTTGCATTTGCGCTTCGAAACGATATCCAGCTTAAAATTGTGTGAACGAAACAAAGAAAGACACACAATATCGATGGTGCACGATGGTGCGTATATATATATGTATGTATATATGAATAAAATTGCTTTTTTCGTTTCTCCGCTTTAATGCTCGTTCATATCGCCTTCATTTACTTCTATAGCAATTTTATTCTTGTTGTTGTCATTTCCCGCATGATAACAGTTCCGTGTACAATACACATATACGCATACGAACCATGACAAGCGATGCGAAGATATAAAGACGATTTCATGTAATTGAGAATATTGCTTTTTTTATGAATTTTTATTGCAAATAACATATTTAAAATGTATGACAGTTGTCTTGCGTTTATTTCGATCTATTTTTGGGCTCTCTTTGTTTCTCATGCACTTAAACCATCATGCCATTCTTTAGGGATCTAAGACCATTTTGCCTTATTTCATTTCCCAAAGTGTGCGTATTTTCATATTTAGATCATTTTACCGCGTTCTATTTATTTTTTCGTATTTTTTTTTTCGTTACCGTTCCTCATTTTGGGTGTTATGCACAATATGACATTATGATAATTCTTAGGGAACAAAAAAAAATAAATAAATGAATGAATTTGTCTTTATTTTTTATGAACGTTGTGTGGTGAATGAATTCCATTTATTTGCTGTTTGATGAGATTCCATGCCAATTTTGTAACCATAAAATGAATGATATGCATTCTTGGTACCGAAAAAATAAAATAAAGCCGAACACTGAGAAAGTAAAGCGAATTTTTACGAAGCACGACCTCTCGTAAAATTACACAAAATATAATGATGTAGTTCAAAGCATTTAATATTTTATTATATTTTACTTTCCATCATTTTTTTAGGGGAAGTAATTTAACATTCAGCGCACAGAAATTGTAACACAAACAAATCTCATTTAATCTAACTTTATTTTTTAATCAAATAAATAATTATAATAATTACCTTTTGTCGGAAAATGGGATGAATTTTGATTTCTAATTAAATTTTCTTATTTTCTTTGTAGGACGATGGTGTCGAAGAGAGTGGTCATCGCCTCCAGATGCACGAAATGCAGAAGCAACGAGACGATTATATTCTTCAGTCTTCCTAGGCAGTCCGGGTAAGTTCATAATTTCATATTATTTTGATTTTTTTTTTTCGATTGCGTAAAACCTGCCCTGTCATTGACTTATGGCAAAGAATTTGGAAGGTTTTTCTTGTTTTTCCATCGAAGGAAAACAAAAAATTAATCGCTCAATTGTAATTATGATTAACTTCGATAAAAGACATTGTTTATGGCACATTTTTTTATTGGTTTGCTTTAAAACAATAAACAATATTTGCGCATTCTTGGATCAAAGAGATTTGCAATAAAGAAATACGCGGATAAATAAATATATTTTGTTTCTGTTCCATACGTAAGACCTTTGGTTTTTTTTCATTCAATTTTTGCATGAAGCTGTAGTGTGATAAATTGGAAATTTCTCACTGTGAATACATTTCTATATAATTGAGCGTTACTTTTTTTCGTATACAAATATGATCCGATGATCCTGATTTACATTGCTGCATTTGGTGGAAAGTATTATGCAGAAAATACCGAACAACTGCAACCATGTGTAAGCTTGCTATATTCCATGCACTTGGTTCTGCACATTAAAGAATCGGCAAAAAATTTGAAAAAAAAGTGTGTTTATGTCACCGTCTCTTCCAATTCGATTTTACATATTCAAATATCATGGTAGAAAAAAAGAGATTTTTCCATCTCTAATTATCAATGTCTGTTGATGAGGTTTTAAAAGTTCTCATTAGCCCCTGTTAACGGGTTCTTTTAATCACACAATGACAAAAAAAATCGCTACCTTTTGAAAATAACGAACGCAGCAAGGATAAACACACTTGTGTGCAAAAAATACATAAAAAAATAATATGTTTCGCATTCGGATCAAATAAGAAGAAGCAGCCAAATGGAGGAAAAGTTGAAAAATTAATGTTCTTCTCTTAAAATGTGAAACATAAACAATGTGATCAAACCGAAGTTCGCCAGCAACAAATACATTCAAATTAACCTCGAATAATCCGACAAACACTAAATTATGTGAACCAACGTATCGCATTTCAGTAATGCAGCGCAAAGAAATAAGACGGGAACAAAATAAGCATCGGCAAACCAATCGATAATTAAAGATAGAAATCGAAATCACCAAATATAAACGATACATGCCAAATTGGCGATTGGCAATTATGATTTTTTTATTTTCTCTCTTCCCTATTTCAATCTGGTCAAGGTAACAATCGAATTATGAGAAATCGTGCACTAAATTACCAAATGACAGTTTACAACATCTTTTCACCTAAGTAGTAAATGAGATTTTTGTTCATATTCGAATATGACCATAGCATCTAATCATACATTCATTCGGAATGTTTATATTTTACCGTGATTTCTGTCCAATTAGTATTGAAAAGAGATACTTTCTCATCTCATCAGAATTTCCAAGTTCTTAAAAACCAACTACTATTGAAATCCACAATGTACATCCATTTGAAGTCGTGTGTTTTTCATAGAAATCTTTTTGCCATATGGCACATAAGACGCCATCTGATGGTAAACAAATGAAAGCAAATGAATGCGTATATTAATTTTTTTTTTCTCTCTCGATGGCATCTGAAACGACCAGTTTCAAAGCTGATATTTTTCCATGTTAATAAGCATTGTTGGGATTCTTTTTCGATTCTTTTGATTGGTGAATGAAAACTGAATGTGCGCTTGTCGAATGGGTCTTCTTACATTTGTGCCCTATTATTCTCGCACCTTTTGTTCTTTCAACATTATTCCATTACAATGATGTATCACCGTTGATGTGAAGCAAATACAATTGTTACATACATTGTATGACATAAAATTGAGAAGATGACATATCTCATGTTATCAAGCATTATTCTAATTTTATAGAATTTCAAATGAATTTTCAGTCAAATTCCAAGTGCAATTTTGGAATTGATTTCAGCGAATTCGTATCGTAAGTGAATGTAAATAATGTGTAATCCACTAAAATGATGATCATAAAATACTTAAAATCATCGCATTAAATTGTCTATACAGCAAACTTCGATTATATACACGCGCGCTCCAGTGTTTCATGTATGAAATAGCTTCTTTTTTTTCTCCCCAACGTACATTTGTAAAAATGCGCCAAATCCCAAAATAGTGGCATGCGTGTATGTGTTTGTATTTGCGAGCGTATACACTGTGATGGTGTGTGTATAGAGTGTAGTTGACTGTTGACAAAGCATAAGGACATAAAAATAGTATGTGTGCAGTGTTCTGTATGTTTGAACGGCGTATTTTGATATATTTCCATTAATAAAATTGGCTAACAACTTGATCTTGATGCCAAAGGAGCAGACAGCAATGGCAGTTGTAAAAACCATAAACGACACAACGACCGAGCACATAAGCATGGTACGAGAAAGAGTAAGACATACTGACTACGATGACAATGAGAATCACAGAATTGCACAGAATAAAGTGCCAGCGATGATGATGATGATGACGGCTCGATGTGTGACGCGAAAAACGAAAAATTCACTGAGAAAGAAAATTCATTTACGCTGATTCATTATATATATATAAATTTTTTGGTAAATGCGAAATATACAGCAATCGCAACCATCCGTAGTGCATTGATTCGTTATTTTACCGCGCCTTAAGTCTCTCAGCTCTTGTCGTTGTGCTCGCTAAAATATTTATCCGAACGTTAGCAAACCCAGTTGCACTAAACGAAATTGAAAAGTAAAATTTTTCATTAAAATGCTTTTGTACATGCCATGAGACACACTATTTCAACTTTCCCAATTTTACGCATTCCCTCTGCTCAAGTTGGCCAAATTTTCTACGTTCTTTTGTTCCGTTCACATCCCTCTCAAATTACATGTCAAAAAAAAAGGAAAACATGCATAAAACTTATTTAATAAATGCTAAAAAAAATTATTGCTCACACATTTTATGGATGTAAGTGAGAAATGTAAGCCGAAAAATGAACATCATTAAATTATAATTCGGTTACTTGTTGAGCAAATTTAAATTAAAATAATGAGAAAAAATATACTTTCAATTTCATATTTATCAACTACCAAATAAATGATGTATTGTTTGGCATTGTTAATCTAATTAAAATGTGAAATGATCAAGTGAAACGGTAAAATACATCATCTCAAAAGAAATGAATAAAATATAAGTTTGGGAGTTGATTTGGTGAACAGAGTGAAAGAGAGAATACGTCTATACATATCAGCAAAACACAAATAGTACGTATTACGTGTATTGGATGATACAAAATCAAAAGGCACATTGTGCGCAGCGCAGTATCAATCCCCTACTCAACGTTCCATTTTCACGACAGCCAATAATTCTTCGCAAACCCATCCGAAAAGATATTCGTCAAATAAAATGGCATAAAAGTGCCAATTACAGGTTTTGCTGCAATATCCAAAACCAAAGTTGAAATACAATTCATACCAATGCCACTTGAATTCGATTTCGAATTCGTTTGATCAGCCCCAGCCAATGTTCAATTCGAAATTGAAATAGACACATTAAACTAAAATGTGCACACAACAAAATTCATAATAATGAAGAAATCTATACACGGAGTCAAAGAAATAGACCATTCAGACGGCGATAAAATGTTTTTTATGACATATACAAAAGTGCTGTATTACATTTTACACTAAGACAAGAAACATTCATCCGTCTGATGTGTGTTACTACAAAGCTGTGCCAGCAGCTCGATTTTTGTGTATTAAATTCGTCTGGATAATGTATATGGTATGCATGCGCCGTCGTTGTTGTCATCGTCATCGTCATCATCAAAACCGTATAGAATGTGGCTCGAGAGCTCGAGTTGAGCCCCATTAAAGTGGAAGAAATATAACAAAAACAAACCATTTACAAGGAATATTTATAGCTAGCGGGTGATTCGGTAACCGGGGAGTTGACATGAAACAGCGAAACAACCAGCAATTCATGCCGATGCAAAAGTGAGACAAACATATGATGCGTTGCTGATATATGGTTGCTGAACACGTACAACTCTCGTTGCTGAATTCAAACGGAACGAGAGCGCTAGTGAAAGACTTCAAAAATTCTACTCAAATGTTGTTTTAACATTTCACTCAAATCAATCGCTATGAATTTTCACTCAAAATGTTCGGTGTGCGAATGAAACAAATATATATGCGTATAGATTCAAACATGGTTGCTCTGCTCTTTACTCTCTGTCTTCGAATTTCCTATTCGATTCTCATAGAACGTTTTTTGTATCGTACATTCTGCGTGTTCGTTTTGTTTCTATGGTAACAAATACCAGTGCCGAAGTGACGGAGAACCTCCATGAAAATATAACTATGCTGGAATCATGTGTAAATTTTCATTTTTCCTATACTTGAATTCATTTATTTTCCATTTTGATTGAAATTTATTTTTCATATAGAAATGTACAAAATCTCAAACTACCAATTATAATTTAGTTTGGTTGAAACAATCCAAGATCCATTCAATCATTTTAAAATCCATTTTAGCAGTGAAAATGCGACAATCGGAATGGACTTCTCTCTCTCTATATCGAGTGAATACATTACAAAAATGTCAATAATAATGGTCTTGGAATCATCGTGTAAGATTTTTCCGGTGCCAGTCGAAATTTAAAATGGACGAGTGTCGATACATTTCTTGGAATATGTCAAATAAAAAAGTTTTGCTCGCTCATCATTCTTTGATACCCATTGACGTGTTGCCGTCTCTGTCTATCCACACTATTCAACGATTTACGATACTATTTTGATTTATTATGCTTTCTGTGTGCCTTTAAAAGAAAAGACAATATCTCTTGTGTGCGTGTCGCGCACAATACACAGCATTTACTAAGGCATGTTATTCATCTTTCTCGCATACCTTTATCCGCCCACTCATTATACAATATATAGCTCGAAGCGATTCCGAACATTCTTATGTTACGCGCGTTTATTTTTTTATTTTATTTTATTTTTTTTTGTTTATTTTCACTCCGTTTCTTTTTGTTTTGGTTCGACTTGTTTTTCTGTCTCTCGTGTAACCGAATAAAATGAAGAATGATCTCTTATTTTTTTTGACATCCAATTATACGACATTGATTTGGTTAATGCGGTGGAAAGGAACTGAACCGAAAACTAAAACGATAATTTTAAAAATAATAATCATAGAGAAATGCCAGTGGATATGTGCGAATAGAACATTTAAAACAACAACAATAACAACGAAATTCGATGGGAAATTTGTGACACGATTCAACTGTATAATTAAGCAAAAATTCACGCGCGCACTTCTTCGCCCAATATATTCGGGTCGGCCGTTGTGCTGATTTGTGCAAAGTTATGTTTGTCAGATTTATACCAAAGTAAAGTCCATTCAACGAATATAACTATATTTTCATATGATTTTCGAGCGGCTGCTCAAGACATTTAGTTAATTTTAATCAGCGTGTTGATTATCCCTGGCGTTTTGAAATGATAAATGATACTGTAGCGTTGTTGTTGCGAATGATTTAATGGCAAATGTCATAGCCTTTTACGTGTTGCTCTACCTCATTCGGTTCATGTTATGACGTTGTTGCATTCCCAGTACATTTCATTCTTTTCTTTCTTTTGATTTACACACAATTTTTTTTCTTCCTCTCCGCTTTAATTTGCCACATTTTCTATCTAATACAACCGACCACAATTTATAGACGATGGATTTTATTTGGAAACTGTTTCTTTTCTTCCGTCATTTCTAAAAATTCTCGTCATTATTTTATTTTTCTATCATGTGACCGTTCTTTTTTCTGTTTCGCGTTCAACATTTGAAATTTAGAGATGAAAATTCCAAAATGGATGCAATATATCTGCCGTTTAATTATTTGAAACAAAATAAACCAACAAAAATGTTCTCTCAACTGCAGGTTCTTTTTTGTTTTATTTCTTCGCTCAGATGTATCGATATAATATAATTAGCCTCTGTCAATGGAAATTATGACATAGCCGTCGCAGAAACTCCAAGCGAAAAATTCTAATTAAAAAGTATGGTAAGCCCCGTGTAGAACGTAAACGAAAGGGTACAAAAAAGTCCAGTTGATATCAGACTTTACTTTGGGAATGGCCGCAATAACCTGTACACTGGACCTGTAAAGACCATATCTGCGGATAATCTTGTTCTGTCGCAGTTTATTTCTACGGTCAGTCTATTGATGCGTTGTATTCCTTTCTCTCTTCGGCGTTCATTCTTGCTGTTGGTCATTCGGAACCGAATGGTTTTTCATTTCATTTGGCACAAATGAACAAGCGCGCCGAGATCCCGAAAAGAGGCAGAGAAAAAGTGTATACATATTAGCTTAATTAACTTTTGCATAAATAAAATCGAATCGATTTGTGTCTGATTCTTCTTCTCGATTTCTCATCAAAAGAATGAATAAAACACCAACTGAAATGACTTTGAAATGAGAGACAAATGGATGGTGATGCATACACATTGCCCTCATCTTTTCTCTCTCTCTCTCTCTCTCTCTCTCTCTCTCTCTCTCTCGTGGTTAATTCGATTGTGCGCCATACTAATATATTTAAAAAAGTCCGAACATACAAAACAATAAACAAAAGGCGAACAAGACACAAAAAGCGCGCACTGAGCGACAGACAGCAACAAAAAAAGGAAGAATTACTCGTTTCTTTTCTTTGGTCGCCTCTTTTTTTCACGTTTTCTATATTGTGGTTTCAGTTGTGTGCTGTTGTTGTTGTTCTTTTTTTCTCGTATGTATTCATCATCAAACGTCGCAGCATCAAGATATTTAAGCGTACTAACGATCGAGCGCGGCATGCTTCAAATGAACAAATGAATGTGAAATAAGCAACATTAACAACAACAACCACAACAACAAAACAAACAAATACAATGCATTGGATTTGGAACATTCAGTCCATGCTGATTTGCAATTTTAGGTATTCCATTTGATTTTTGGTTCGAGCCTGAGAATATCACTGGAATATCTCAGCATATTCCCCCCTCCCCCAAAAAAAACTTCACTTTCACGACAATTATGGATGATTTCTAGCTTTCATTTTGGTCCATTGTTTAAAAGCGAGCCGATCTTGTCGAACCAACGATCAAAACTATCTCTGTGTTCTTGCCCATTCGAATTCAACCATTACAATAATTGAGATTTAGTGATCACAAAAATTGAAGAAGAAAAAATTACAAAAACATTTTTGAAAACTTGAATCGCGGGTGGTGAAAATCGCTTTTTACACGAAAATTGTGTTACTCGAATGAAATAAAAAAAGGGACTGAAACATAACTGGAGAAAAATGATGGATCACCAATCTTGAATCGTCACAAATTTCATTCGTTGTAGGACAACGTTGGAAGAAAAAATGTATCGTTGGTTGTTTGTTGGCTCATCAAGATCGCTTGATTGTTTTATGTGTATCATAGCTTTTGACTGCAGACAAATGCACGTTTTGAAGCATTAACCTCTTAGGTCAAGGCAAATCCGATCAAGAATTATTATATGCCATAGATTGTTCTCGTCCAACTACCATTATGCCTTTTTTTCTTCTCATCTCTTCATTTGGTCATTTCTCATCTCAATTTCATTTTCATTCCATTCGTTTTGTGAATTTCTGATAATTGTGCACGGCTAAAGCCATTTATTCATTTACAAATGTATCGATGATCTTTTCAAACAATGAACATATTGATCCATTGTACATTCAAAAAATGTAAATATTTATTTCCAAATAGCGTCTGATTTTGGCTCTTGATCAACAACCAATGAATGGGTATGTATCGATTCATTTCGTTGTGTGTAAATTACTGAGAACTTTTTGTCTATTGTACATGCAGATTAGTACTTGATATTTTCAAAATATTTTGCAAACATTTTAAGCAATCAAACAACATATATCTACCGTTCTGCAACCCAATCGCAATGGAATCGCCTCAATCGACAAAAATTCTAGTACAAAAACATGATGACGTTAACATTTTCAGTATTTGCATGGACTGTAATTATGTATTATGTGGAATTCTCTTGGACGCATTTTCTCTTTCTCTCGAAACTGGCGACTTTTGATTGAGACGTATTTTTTTTTGTGTATGTTGAATACATTTAATTCTAAAATTACTTAACGCCGTCATATCCATAAATTCATTAGTTAATTTTGTTTTGTGAATCATACAAAATATCGCACTTACATACTTATTCAGAATTTATGAAAGCGAACAAAAAAAAACCATACACAGGCACATGGTTAATGCCTTTCGATATATATGCATCACAAGAAATTTCATGATTTCAGTTTTTGTTTCTTTCAGTTTGGTTCGCTTAAAATTTAAAACATTTTTCTGTCATTAAGTAGCAGATCGCTTTCAAGTACTTGCATTCTAAATAAGTAAATTATATAAATCGCAGACATTTATGTAAACAAGTATCAATAGTCGAATTAAAAAAAAAAAAAACAAACCGAACGCCTAAATTGAAACAATCTTTATTTATATATTGGTTTTAAGTGTTTGAAATGCACTGTGTGTACGGATAAAATGGAAATCGAAAAGAGATAGAGCGACAAACAGACGAAGCGAGACACATAGAGAGAATTAATTCATAATACACACAATCCAATTCAATTGCAATGAAAGAATTCATATAGAACGGACAAAAAGTATTTGAAAATGTATGAATGGTTTTTGTGAAAGGCTGAGATGCACTTATGTTGAGCTCAATAATTTCGAATTTGTTCCTTGTTACGCAGCATCAGTCTTAACCATTTACTAATTTATATATAAATCTAAATAACTTTCATTAAAAACGTTAGCAAAGCTATTAACAATTATTTTTATTGTTGGCAATGCGCGATAACTCCCTCATTTAGTGCAGCGTTAGTGTTTGCCACTGCTTTCATTTCATAGTAAGTGAAATACATCACACTCTGGCTCTTGAAGCGGCATAGAGTGAGATAGAACGAGAGAAAGATGAAAAAAAAGAGAACTACTTGTCGGCACCGTATACAACGAATGTATACGAATGAATGAATGTTACGAGTTCGTGGAGTGAGTGCAAAAAAATTTAAAACGCACATATTCTAAATTAACCGCACATCAACTACAATTAAATTTGTATCAATTTTTTTCAATTATGTTCGTTTTCTTGGCGCTTGCCATTTCTTTCATTAACGCTATTCATTATGGTGGAACAAGAAAAAAAAACACACACACACACACCAACTTATACACATATGCATTCATCGGAAAATTTTAATGGAAAAATTTAATAAAATCGAAGTGGCACGCCTTAAATACAAACAGAGATGGAAAGTTGAGAAGGCGATATGAAATGGATTTTGAAATTGAAACTGTAGCTTGTTAGTTATACACACTTTATCTCTTTCGTGTTTGTGTTTTCATTTCTGACTCTTTACTTTTCAGTTTTGCACAAAATGAATAACAATGGAGACGCTTAAGAATTAAAGTGCAACAAACATACATTCAATTACTGGAACTTATTTTCCAAACATTGATACAATTGCAAAATTGGAATGTGAGAATAGAAACACATTTCCAATCGATCGTTATTCGACAAAAGAATATTCTTGCGCCGGCATTTTCGAATTACTTCAATTGTAAAATCAATTTGTATTCAATTTTTTTTTATTTATTCGATTTGAGTGCACACAGTACGTTTTATTTTATTCTTTTCATCTCACGCTCTACAAGAATATATACATTCGAATTTTTACACATTTTTCAGCTCACCAATTTCAATTTTGCACATTATTTGAGATGATATTGCGTGGCGATTGCATGTTGTTTTGATACAAAAATATTTGCACTGAGACGAAACTATGCATTTGCCCGTGATAATTCTCATTCAACATCACATACAAGTGATATTACAACAACAACAAAAAAATTCTGAATGAATGGAAAATTCAACGATTTTCCATTGAGTGATGAGCTCATTAAATTACATAAATTATTTGCGTCTTGAGAGAGAACGAACAAATAAAGATGAGCAAGAGAAGAATAAATGATTAATGCAACTACTATATTTAGCGATGGTAAGATAGAACATTTTCATTTGAAATAAGTTGGTGTGCGCATTTCAGCGTGACATGACAGTAATGTGTGCTCGCACGCACGTACAATTAAGGTGTATATGATTGCAGATTCTATTTTTTTGTTGGCGTTTTCGTTGGATTTTCTCTCCAATGGATATTTGTTATATTCATTCACCTTTCTCAATTACGTTTTCACATTTTTACCATGTTCATGTCGTTGTTTATTTTTTTTTTTTTCACTTCTCTGAATAGTTTTAAAGTTTTTCATTCAATCGGAGGAAGTTTTTGTCAAGTGCATTCATAAATGTGTATCTTTTTTTAGTTATTAATTTTCAATGAGCATTTAAACAAAAACATGACATGAGCTTTCATTCATTCATTTATTCGTCTCTCATTCATTTGGCAAAAATTTGATGTTAGTGCTGTCGGTAAACAGAAACGTACATGTCATTCATGTATGCACTTCCATATATACAACGCAAAAAAAAAAAAAATTCAAAACAAATAAAACTCATTCTGGAAGTTTAATGAATGACAACAGAGATAGTTTTCACATATGAACAATCAAAAATGCACATAAAATACACACACATGTACGCACACACAAATAAATATACACTTTTCATAATATGATCGAGCTAATCGCCCGCATGACTGACATATTATGGCGACGATATCAGTTCTAAAACAACGTCGTCATTTGATTAAAAAAAAATAAGCATTGAGCGGGACATTGTAAAATTAAACGATTCATATCATCAATTAAATGAGAATGACGACAAATTCTATTAATGAAAATGAATGAAAACGTTTTCAGATGATTTAAATTGTGTTTAAATCAGCTGTCACAAATATTGTTTCGTACACACAACAGTACACATACACAAGGTCCGAAAAACTTTTTTCGGAAATCATTAGTCACATTTCATGATGAAATGATGCAAAAAAATGCTAAAACAAAATTATATACTATTGATTTCCTACGCAATTAACTCAGCAAAATGTCGAATGGTCATCAACATCTAAACTTTAGCTCTTCATATATTATGATATGCTCTGTTAATATAATATGTTTACATTTGCATGTCGTGGAAGAAGAATTGAAAGGCAAAAAAAAAACTCCCACACACAAAAAAAGAGAGACACAAATCGAGGCTCAAGTATTGTAAAGAAAAAGAAGGCGCGCATGCATGTCTTCCAAAACCAACAACAAATTAACTGACATTTGCACAAGCAACACCTCAATCACGCATGCTTAAGACACTGACAATAAACCAAATTTTTATTCAAAATGCAAATAATATATACAACGTCAGGAACGAGAATACGCCAACCATTCAAAATAAAAACGAAATCGAACACAAATGCTATAAAGTTTTAGTAATTCATTTCATAGTTGATCATCTCAGCGGCGGGAATGGCCAATGCATCTGTCTCCGTCCGTATCTCTCTCATGTGTGTGTACGGTTGTAACTGTGAATGTAACTATGGCTGGGCCTGTAATCAGCTAAGTCATTATCATAAATTCTTGTATCTGGTGATCTTAGCGAATTTCCATATTATTATTGTTATTATTGGTGTGGATTTTCATTTATACTATATACATTTCACGATCGTTCACTCCTTCACTTTGCTTCATTCTCGATTCCATGCACACACAAAAAAAAACCACAACGACAACAGAAACAAAAAACAAAAAATATCATTTCCATACGTTTGACTTGATGTCAATAAAATGCATTATGTCCAAGTCAATATATATTCGACTATATTATGTCGCCACTCACCAATTTGACATGTACACACATATTACACATCGTATGTTTCCATATAAATGTCCTGATCAACAACAACAACAACAACAACAACAACAACAATACCATACAGAAAATTCTTTATATTCGTCTCTGCATGTCAATGTTGCACCGAAACCAGACACGCATTATATTGTATATGTATACCGATTTTTTTTTTTAACTTGAAACGGCAAATGCGATTGGCACACACATCTTTCGCATTTTGCAACAATGTAAATGAATACGTTACACTAATCGTGCATTATGATCATTAATATGTATTATTCAAGTGAATAAGTGTGATTGGATGATCATTGGCGCGCACTCCTTTTCTGTGTTGTACTCTTCATATATACCAGATGCAAGTTTTTTAGCCGGCAATTCAAGTGGATCGTAATTTTATCGGGTTTTCACACAGACTCCCAGTTCATTTCAATTTCTGTACCAGTTTCGTATCTATTTTAATCCAAACATCTTCAATAATCTATTTAATATGTGTGAACGTATATTCAGATATATTCATATAGATAAAAGTAGAGAGATGTCTTTTTCTTCTTCGATCATCGTTCTTTACGCCTTATCGCATCTATGCGATGCAAACGAGATGATGATTTTCCTCTGAAAATGGCGGTCGTTTGTCAGGTTTATCGATGGAACAACTGTAGATTTACCTATGCATACAGATTGTTCGTCTTTTATTTATTTATTTAACTTACACTGTTCGTCAAGAATAATGGAACACAACAGAAACGATTTTTTAACGAATTTTCTTTCGTTCAACTCGTTTTATGCATGATATTTAAATAAAACATTACTTACATGAGTATTATTCGTCATGTGACATCTTCATTTACAATTAATTTTCTTGATAAAAAGTTCCATATCAATTTTATACAGATTTTGTTCAATAAATTTCTATGAGTATTCTACGCATGAGAAATTCACTTCACATTTGTTCAAAAAATATTTTATTTGATTGGGAAAGTATTTGGATCGCCTGCCAAGAGTTATAATTTGATGTTTTCGTTTAAATTATATTATTTAGCCAATTTCGATCACAAAACACTGTTATTAAACGTTTAGCGCGTTTCTTTGGCAAAAACTAAATAAAGAAAAATATATATATATATAGAAACGCACACATGGATTAAAAACATATAAAGAATTTAATCGGATGCGTTTTAATCCTGAATAAATTCTATTTGATTAAAACGTATGCATTGAAATGTTAATAATATGTGTGAATTCAAGAGATTGGCAGAGAGAAACATCTTAAATGAATTCGAATGCATGCAGCAAAAAGGGATTGGTGAATGAGGAAACTGATCGAAAAAAGAATCAAACGAAATGATACAAAAACATAAACCAAATGGACGAAAATAAATTTCAAGCATTCTTTTTGGGTTTAGAATCAAAAGCCAGTATTTAGGTGTTGTTTTTTTTTAATAAATACTCAAATGTTCGTTAACTGAGGTGTAGAAATTTTAAATGCTTTGAATTCATTTCAATAAATGAAGGAAAAAAACAACAACACGAAAAAAAAAGAGATTCAATTCTAACATCAACGGAGAAATCACAATCACTTGATGAGAATGTGTACGATTGTATTACCGTTTTTTTTATTCAGATTGTAGCACATGAGTTTTGATGTGTGTGCGCGCGCGCACGCATGTGAGTTGTTTAACCTTTAATAATAAATTACTTGGTTGTTAATCAACCTTCAGAAATTGAAGATGAACATAATGTTTTCGCTTTTATTCAACCACCACCACCAGCATCGACAGCGATCAAACTAAATATGAAATCATCCGGTTATCAATATTGAATGCACTGGAATGCATTGCAACCCGTACATTTGTATTTCGACTTTTCGGTTTTGGGTTTTTAGGTCCAACAACCAACAAAAAGAAAACGACTTAAAAGACCGCAGTGTGTGTTGCCCCACGTCTATAAATCATACATTTATCACAGAGTTGGGAATTGATGAAGTGACCGAAAATGAAAGCGCTTGCTGTAATAAATTAAAATCACTGAAGAATATTCAACTCATTTGCTTGTTTGACGCCAATCTTGCCCAACTCTGTTATTTCATTTAACATTTCTGATATATTTCTGGCAACCAATTATTATTATTAATTTCAGTTTTCGTTTCCCTCTGTTGCTATTTCGACAGGTCCCTCAAAAACAGGTTCGGCTGTTTCTTTCGTATCTTTTTCTTTCTTCTTCTTTTTTCCGTCGTCTTCTTCTTCTTCATTCCTTGATTGTAAATAATAAAACGAACAGCGTTTTTGATTTGGTTGATTTCATTTTTTCCCAATATAAATCAGCCATAGCATTTGCATGAAAAACATGGACAACAAGTGCAACATTTTGTACATTTTGATGGTAGTCAAATTTTAAGAAGGTACCGAAAATTAAACGACACAGAAGAAGAAGAAAAAGGTGTTCACTCAATTCTGGAAATGGCACACCTCACTGTTCTCTGCTAATAATTGCATAAAGATTTCTCTTTTTTTTGTAGCATTTTGTATGTTTGTGTGTAAAGGTTCTCACTGCATTAAACGGCATTCTTTTTCTGCTTTGTTGCGCGTATCCTTTGCTTTGGCCGAGATTGAATTACACGGTGAGATTGCAAAAACTTAGTCAAATGACGATCAGTAAGTAGGAACAGAAAAAAAGAATCTTCGCACAACAACAACTGTAGCCTAAATGAAAAGCAAAGAAATCAAATTGTTTTTGGCGAAGATGCAAAAAAAAATAACTATGTATAGATCAACAAAACGATTTTGCAACGAAATACATAACCTTAAGGCCATTTGTACACATGTTCTTTTACCTTTTGAAAGGCATTCCGATCGTGACTTATGAAATCTATCTCTTTACCAAGGTAAATGCCGATTTTTGCTTTGTGTTGTTGGTTGTTCTCTATCTCTTCGCTCTTTTCTTCACTAAAAGTGATCCTCGCCTTTTTTTTCTCGTAACGTGGGCTTACCTCTCTACGATCGCGGCCGCAAGTTGATTTTGTTGTTTGGTCTTTTTTTTTCTTCTCTCCAGTGAATGGCGTCGTTATTGCATTCTATTACCGCACGGTTTGTTTTCCAGTTTCTTTGCGCTGCAGCATTTTTTCAAGAACAACATAGACGATTTGCCGCGAAAAGAGTAATTTCAGATGGTTTTCCTTTCGTTATTAGGCGCACTCAATGTACAGAGGAAGAAAAAAAAGAAATGCAATTCCGATTGGCAACATTAAGTGACGTTAAAAATAACGCGTCGGCTTTAAAAAGACACTACTACCACTGTCTACAAATATCAACGAGAAACGGACTACATCACTTGTATCATTCAAAATAAAGAATTGAGAGAGAGAGAGAGAGAGAGAGAGAGAGATTTAGCGGGAGAATAGGAGAAGATAAAACAAGCAAAAAACAATGAGTTGAAGAGAAAAAAACACAATAACAATTACCACAACAAAAATAGTATCACGTAGAACTTGTTCATGTTGTACTTGTGGCACAATTCTACGTATAATTACTGTATTGTACAGCATATATCATAGTGTGACCGAATGATAATACGTTCTCTATAGATTTTCTTTGGTTTTTGTGTTCGATTCGATGGTGTTTTTAGCTCGTTTCATCAAACTTAAGCTTTTGTTTCATTTACTGAACATAGTAAAAACAAGTAATCGGACGCTAAAGAGAGTTAATAGGTTCTAAAACTGATACTAGATTTTCAACAAAAACAAAAACGATATATACACACACAGTCCAGAGACGAGAGAAAGAATGAATCTAAGAATAAAGGCGAGAGCAAGATGAGCCTGAGATCTATACATTTTGCGATAAAATCATGGGATATTTTCCCAGTTTTCATAGCATTTGTTCGTCGTTCTTTTCTTTCTTCTTCTTTTTTTTTTTAATTTGCGTGGTATCGCAACAAAAACTCGATTTTTAATACACATAAACGTGTATAGTGCTTAGGCATATGTATATTTTGTAAAAATTTATGTGCATCAACAACTGCACGTAATGTAAGGGTGCATAATATACATTGTGAATGTTGCGCACATAACCACACGGTCGTGCACTCTAAATTAATATAATTTGTATTAAACGTAATTGCAAAATTCAATTTTCCTAATCGTTTTTGAGTCGAATTAGTAATTATTTCGTACGGTGTTCATGTGGATTCTTTTTCGATAGTATTTTTTATTCGTATTGGTTTTTGTTTTCGTTATTCCTCTGTGCCATGTGAATGCTGTCTCTCTCTCTCTCTCTTGATCGCTCTTGTTTGGTGCTAAGGATTTTTTTTTCTCTGCACAATTTCGTTGTTCGGACTGAGGCTACACATTTGCGTCTTGTTGTTTCCGTACATAATCGCCTCAATGAATCTCATGTAAACCGTAAAGTGCATTACATTGTATGGCGCACATTTAATTCAGCAAATTATTAGAACTTTTTTTTTTGTTCATGTTGTAAACAAAATGAAATTTAAACAAAACAACCGATAATAGAGAGAGAGCGTGATGGAGAGTGAAAAAAGGATGACCGGCTAAACAGCGTAATAAGACGAAGAAGAAAATGCTAAACCGATTATTTATAAATTGTGCGGTAATTTTTCGTTGAAAATGGCAGAGCGCAATTAAGTGTTGGCCATTTACTGGAAGATGCATATCGAATATCGCCGCCGGTTTGAGGAAGTTGTAAGCAATCATTTCTATGTTGGTCGTCTGTACGCGTGTGCACCAAGGCTAAAAGGGAGAGAGACAGAGAAAAAAAGAAACCGCAGCGGTTCGATTTTTGCTTAGTATTGTTTTGTAATGTTTTTTTTTTATTCAGATCTCGTTAACGCTTTATTTGTTGCTGGTGTTCTATTCTGAACTGCCTTACATTGAAACCAACCCGAGGATTTTATTTAATTTTAATTTTCTCTCTGTGTCTCAACAATCGATGCAACACATTTAACATTGAGCAGTGAATGCCTCCAAACTTTTTCAGCCCGCGAGAAAATTTCGAATTAAAAAAAAAAACACATTTGGAAAAATACATGAACCATGCAAATCTCGAACAACAACTATGGTAACTAAAGTTTTGTGCGAAATTGTGTGCTCTTCAGATAGAATGAGCGAATAAAAAAATATATCCCGAATCGATGAAGAATAGTATGTGTGCCACACACTCGACTACACTCTCCTCAAAGCAAAAGAAACGGAGGATTCCTGCTATGCACTCTCACTGCCACGCTTATTGTCTGATGCTGGTGCTAGCATAAAAGCTGTAATGCCAATGTTCTGTTTCCATTTATGTGGAACCAAATACTGCTTGTTATTGTGCCTTCGCTCAAATTGAAGCAGACGCACAGGATGTCAGTTACAGAATTGTCTGCAATTGACACGTCAACAAAATGAAAAGCGAGTGCACGACAGTAAATCGCTTTTGTTGATGTCGAGCCTGCGTGTGTGTGTGTGTGTGTACGTGTATGTTTTGTCGCTTCAAACCGTTCAAACAGACTCTCTCTCACGCGCACATCGAGTTGAGTGGCACATGCACCGCAAAATACAAAAATTGAGTCAGACACATTAAAAACATCATTTGTTTGCATCGATTTGTTATTTGTTTACTACGACAGCGATTAGTATTTCAAATACATAATTCAATTTTCTCTATGTTTCTCGCACTTTGGCTGACTCACTTCTAGTTTGATCATCATATTTGCCATTATCCAAAACTCAATGTTATTGCAAAATGACTCAAGTACATGCACGTGGGTCACTCTTTAGATTCGCACTTTTTTACATGCATCTACTGCAATGTTTTGTTATATCGCAATCATTCATCGTCGACAAACTAATACATCACAGAATTCAGATGTTGAGAGAGAGAGAGAGAGAGAGAGAGATCACACCAAATCATAACTTAAATCTGTTGTGAGTACATTTCCGATGTTGGTGAAATAAATCTCATTCGGTTGTGTTCGTTTAAAATGTGTATTTCGAAAAATACAACGAACATGTATTTTTCACATTCTTTTTCTTTCTTAACGTTGTTCGTGTGACGATTCGAATGAGGAATAATGAGTGAGATATTTATTTTAATGACATGATACGATGTAACTTTCAACCCAAAAGAAATCAAATATTTTGTTTCACTATTTTGGTTGTTGGTTGGATATTCTTCATACGCAACTTATTGTACGGTTCATGAACATGGGCATAGTTTTATTTTTGAGTCAGAAACATCCAGTGTAAGTCTTAAATAAACCCACGAAATTAAAAAAAAAATGTATAATATTAAAATCTATGAAAAAGACCCCAAAATCACTTTCAAACCAAATCGAACATATGATATCTGAAAGTCTCGGTCACTTAAATAAATAATCCGGTTTTCACAGTCATCAGCGATTAAGAAAGATTTTTTGTGTTGTGTTGTTTTTGTTGCTTTTTTTGTCTTGTTTCTATCTTTCACCCAATTTTTTCATCGTGCGTTCCATTATTTCTCATAGCACAACTAGTTGATTCTATATTCAAATGGAATGTGTTTTCTTCTAACAACGGATAGCGAAAAAAAAACAGAGACGAAAATAATGTGAAGTCCATAAATTAATAATTAGAATCGAAATGTAAAACCATTCGTCTTCGTTTAGTTAATGTGCATCACTCGATCTCTAAAGCTCCAAATGAGCATCGAAATGTTCATCGAATGCATTCAATATATGGCTGGTGATTGCATGGAATCTGTGGTTTAAAGAAAACGAGGTGATCCATCGAGCTAGAGAGACGGTGCTGATATTTAAATCAGTATAATGTCATAATATTTTATGTGAGAATGAATTTGTGTGCTGGGCATTGAGTCGCAACAGAATCATCTAAGGCCATGTTGAAATGCAAGCGCGGTTGTATTGACCGTAGTCAAAGGTATAGAATCTCTTGTCACATACAATATTTCTATTGATTTTTTTTTTTTCGTTTTTATTTTGTTGTATATTCTTCATTCTGTGGCCATTCGATGTTCAGTTTTCATTCTCTTGTTTCGTTTGGTCGTTTGGCGATGTAACTCATTTATTTAATTTTGTGTTCATCGCCTTCTTACTCCACAATCCATTTCTTTCTTACTTTGGTTTTTACCGCTCGCGCGATCAATTCGTCTCTCTATTTCACTCTTTCTCTCTCTCCTCCTCCTCTTTTTCTTATTCTTTTACATAAAATGTCTAGTTGTTCTTGTGCGATTGATCTACGAGATCTACAAGTTGAGTTATTCGATGAAATGGAATTCATGGTCAAATAGATTAAAATCAACCTGTATTTATGTTTTGTTGTCATGTATTTATCGAATTTTATATTCACTTTTGTCGATTTTCAGTTTGTTTCTTTTAATTTTGAATTTCTTTTATTCATCGCATTTTTAATCCATAGTTGGAATTAATCTATCGAGTTGATCGTGTATTCTTCATTGCCATTCGTTCGGATGCTTTTGCATTGACCTTTTTCTTCGAATTATTATAAATAGATTCCGAGAAGAATGCCGTTTTGTTTTATTTTTGTCAAAAAAAAAAAAATGAAAGAAAAGCAACAAATTTTGTATTCGAACGATTTAATTTGAGTTTATTTTTTAAATTAAGTTTTTCAAATCCAACAAAAGAAGACATTGTCAATATTTGTTAGTCCAGATTTTATAAATGACTGATGTCACTAAAATGGTTCTTTCGAATGATGATGATGGTGATGATGATTCATATTGGTGCTTAACAGATATTTGTATGCTGTTTATTGTGTTAAACATGCCATAATCGCAATTAACAACCAAATTTACAGCGGCTGGACAAAATATAGCACTACATGACTGCTTGTCGTTTTATCACATTATTTGTACTCATGCACTCATATGTTACCGCATACATGCATTATGATAAACAAAAAAAAAACAATTATCACAAATATCTGTACGTGAGACGAAAAAAAACATCAATCGTTGACATATAACATTATACCAAAATTATTATGATTTCGATTCAAAATTTGTGCTCACTCATTTCTAAATAAAACACATATTTTTTTTGTCATCCTGATCATCAAACTAAAGTGACATTTAACAACTGTCTAAAATATCCACTAAAATAATAATACCAATAAATCGTTTAGCGCATTTTTGATGTTAGCATGCTGGTGTGTGTGTGTTCGTGTTCGTGTGAGAGCGTATTAGTGTAAATGTTTGCACTGTATAACTTGAAGATCGTAAAAGAAACACGAGAATAAAATACAATACAACACGTGAAGGATTGTAAAAGAAGTGCAAAAAAGGCGTCATGTGAAATTTATTCGCGCGAGCTATAAATCAAATGAAAATTTATGAAGTTCGTTGCATGTGCGTACATTGTATGGGCCGTTGCTTGGCGTGCGCGCTCGCGCACATGTCTTCCCATTTGACACCGTTTGGCATAACACATGAATATATTTAAAATATGCACCCAAACATTTGTTTAGATGTTGTTTCTTGCAAGAATTAAGAAAGACCTCGCACCGAAATTATATATGTATTTATACGTGTGAATCATTCGATGTTTCAGCTGATATATAATTCACATTAACTTTAATTTAATTACCTGTAAATCATTCATAGTTTATGACTTGATGGCTTCGATGGCGATCACTAAATTGACCCTTGATGATTGGTTGTAAGGTTGTAACAGGTGCCGTAAATGTTATTTTGCGCAAATAAAATTATTTCTCAGGATTGAATTATCAATGAAATGTGTTCAAAACCACAATAAATGCAAGCCATCGACCAAGGGTTTGCCATATCGATTTTAAATTTTCTCATTATGCCGAATGAGATGTGAAAAACCATCAAAATACCCATTAATAAAATCAGATAATGATATATTGCATTTGCTCAAGAAAACAAAAAAAAAACATGATAACAATTCTAGTAATGAATGTTAAACGTCGGCTGCATTTCTATTCGGTGTTTGATGCTGATTCAGTTTCTATTGAAAGCGAAGAAAGTTTTTTTTTTGTTTTGACTTAGTACCATGTAATTTAATCTAAAAAGCAATCCGTATCCCAATACTGTACATACACATATAATCCTCTCGTCTGGTAATCGTATCTGTAAATATTTTAGCTGATAGCTATCGCAGATGCAGCATACAAACGCACAATTCAAACCAAAACTTATTCGATTCGTATAGATATGCGACGAAAATAAATGGATGACAAACGGACTTAATCGAATGAGGGAGACAACGCTCCCACATATACACATATACACCATTCAACATACCACGAAATGTAATTGCAATTGTAAAAAAAATCGCTTTTGCTCTCATTTTTCTGCCACGTTTTTGCCTCTCACATGAAAAACAAAAATAATGCGACAGTAAAACAGACAAAGAAAAACAACAAGAAGAGAGAAAAAAAAGAACAAACCAAAACGCCATTACAATCTTTATAATTACGAAAAAAGACATGTATCTTTTATCTCTTGTCTAATTCATTATAGAATTACCATCGCGTATTTCCAGCCAAAGCAATTTCCTATGATTGAACTTTCGAGTAGAGCACCAGCACAAGACAATCACCCAAAATAGTGGCATAAATGGTAAAACGTTGATCTGTCGCCGTTTAACGCAAATACAACGTCACCACCGATGTAAAATAGTGGCGGCGTCAAATGCTATAGAATAACGACAACTTTCCACTAAATAAATAGAGAATAAAAACATAATGCCTTTCGTTGTGCATGCGTTTGTGTGTCTATCTTCGTTCTATCCGACTCTGACTCCTTCTCTCTCTCTCACACACACACTCACTCTGCAGCTCGGATATTATGCGTGCCATAGTGTTACACATGGAGATAAATAATCCGAGCGCTCGATGGATTCGAATGTTCGTGCGTATATATGAGGCATTAACACGAACTAAACGGGCCAACGAACGAACAAACGAACAAACGGGCGACCAAACTGAAATGATTAATGATGCTATTGCATAAATACATTTAGCTTCTTTCTGTTTTAATGCGGTCTTAATGATTCTCTTCGTTTTAATTTATTTAAATAAAAATGTGAACGCTTGCGTATGCTGGATTTGGTGTTCCTGTACAAGAAGAACAACCGTCGCTGTATCTATTTTCACTGGAACCCAGTGCACGACTCTACATTTGTGAATGTGTGTGTGTGTGTGTTTTTTTTTCTTCATCCGTTTATTCTCTCGATGGAATTGAAATCCATCTCAGATGATGATAAGACCCGATGTTCTTTTTTTTCGGTACAATCTTCTAAAGAATGAAATCAAATCGAATGCATTTAGATGCATGACGTATTTAAAAAAAAACTAACCCCCAAACATTTCTCAATGTTCACATTGAATGTGTTGGCAATTGCTTGTTGATACAGACATTAAAAAAAATTATAATAAATGAGATGATTTAATTTTATTTGAATCCATTGGGCCATTCGGTTTGGGTGACATTTCTCACTTTGACGTACAAAGAAAATTCATTATGTTCGATTGACCGAAAACATGCATGTCGTGACGCAAAAAATGGTGCAAACACAAATTGAAATGTGTGATAAATCGATAGTGGTGCATGCTATTTTAGTATTTTTCATTCATTTTAGTTGTGTTGAATATGCAAGCATAATTTTGGCATGCCAATGCAATATATTATTGTATACTTTGAATAAACTAACAGTGAATTGAATTTTAAATCAAAATTTCCATAGAGAATCTTCAAATTGTGAGGAATAACACTTTGCTTGAAATCTATTGTTTTCTTGATTGTCGAAAGCCTTTTCAATGTGTCTATATTGTTGTTGTTGTTGTTTTATTTGTTGGTTTTGGATTTTGTTCGTCCCTACCGCGTAGTCTCGTTTTCATTGACGAAAATTTGATTAAAACTGATGCTCATTGTGTGCAACCATGTTTGCGTGCAAATTGAATTGTGCCAAAATTAAAATTTCAATACATGTTTTATTCATTTGGTAAACAATACATTTTAATGTCTACCATTTCATTCGATTGCAGACTTCTACATTTATGTTCAATTTTATTTATATTCGTGAAGAGATTCTAACAGCACGGACTAAGCGATAGCTAAAATGTGAATCGTTTAACTGCTAAAAATTCAATTCTCTGCATACAAACACTCGCTCACATATACGCACATTCACACTTCCCTCTTCATTGCCTTTTTTCATTCAATGAATTGATTTAGCAACAAAAAAAACAGAGAGAGAGAGAGAAAAAGAGAGAAGAAGCAAGAGTGCTGCATTTTCGATATTGCCGTCGATCACAGTGAGCGTGCTCTTTTTTTATTATTGAAAATCCTTTATGGGTCGTTGGAGTGATGGATTACTTTTCCTAGACGATTTTTTATTCATCGCTTACAATTTTGGTTTCTCTTTTATGTGGTGTGCACAAATGCTGAACGACCATCAGCTTTGGCAGACGGGCCAAATACAGCGACAAACAGCATTATGTAAAATGGAAATAACGCTGAATATAAATTTATATAGAAAAATCGGCATCCGTGAAAGGTTCAGGTGCTGTGGTATTTAGTACGCGCAATTCCTTACCATGCTTGAAAACGGGTTTGAACAACAATAACAGTTTTAATTTAATTTTGCTCAGCTACACAACATCTGGGTCATTTTTTGCTTGAAATTCATATCAAAAAACAGATTCTAAATCGTACACAAGTATTTCAGCATAATATCAAAACATTCTCTTTTTTTCTCATCTTCATACTTATCGGACCGAAAATTGTTTTTCAACACCCTTTTCGATTCAGATCGGAATTTGGTTTTTCTGTTACTTTCGGTGATTTTCTTTAGTCTGTCAACTAAATTCCGTTGTTCGTTCTAATATTGGCCAAAACGGATGATGCGGAGGAAGCAAAATCATACGTATGTGTGTGTGTATGTGTGCGAATGTGTATTTGTGGATGTGCACATTTGTTATATGGTTTGAAGACAGCATTATGTTGAAATGCGCAAACTGCTCGTGAGTCATTAACCATCACCCCAATTTTCTATTTGTTAATAATGCAATATCGCATTCATTCCCTTAATCTTATGCTACTGTATCTATCATGAGAAGAGAACGCAACAGCGATAATACATCAAAATTATATACAATTTCCTCCGTTGTTTGGTGTTCTTCCCTTTCGCTCTCATCATTGCTAAAATCACTTTGTGTTTACTTAAATCTCTACTATTTTTGATTTTGTGTGTTGACTTGGACAATGAGATGTATCAGTAGCTAGCGTTTGTTATTGATGTATATATATATATATATATAGGGAGCGAATTTCGAAAGAAGACTTGTTTTTTTGTTATTATTATTGTTGATTCTGAGATGCAATAAGCAACGCACGAAAGACCGATTGACTTTAACGCTGACTTTAGCCAACATTAATTTAAATACGTATGTTGTACGGCAATGTCGTCATACCCTCTCCACGTCTCTTGCAAATGGTTCGAGGCATCTTTGTTTGCCTCGGTTCGGTTTATTTATTTTTTGATACAATGTAGCCCTTTTTTTCGGTTCGCACAATGCACCGCTTGACATGGATCCGTTAAATTTTCCGAGACGAAAAATCTAAAGCTCAAAAGAATCTCTAATGCTATTACGCGTTATTACTCTGTTTATATAATAAACAAATTTTATTACTCGACCATTTTTGACGTTACCATACAATGTTCTCACATTTTTGAATGCGAACACTTTCTGATTGGATTTCACTTGTATGCATAAATTTATCTATGTGTCTTTTTCCATCTTCTCTATTGTGATGCTTAAAAATGTATACTTTTTTTTTTCGGCCACAGTACATTTGTTGAAGGAATCTTTCGAACGATATAGAAAAAGTGGAAAGTTTTCTTTTGTTTTATTCTACTATAAACACAAAATTGGATGCATTACAAGAGTATTGTGTGTACAGTTCATCTAAAATATGCAGTGCATGTTGATTACACATGGTTGCATTAATGTCGCACCAAATAGACTGCGGATGTGGTGGCTGTTTTGCGAACGTATGCACTATTTTCCAGTTTCCTTTGTGCAAATTCCAAAAACTTTCTATTCATATTTTATCTATCGAACAATAACCACGTGTCACCATCAAATGGGCTCAAGCAACATAAGTAAAAAACCATTGACTTCAGCAAAATCAGCAAAATCAAATAGAAAACAGGAAAAACTGTTACGAAGAGGAGAGAAAATGTTGTGTGTTCAGAGTACAGCAACCATAAATTGATACTAATACCAAATATATCATCGGTGTGCATTTGTTTGTGTGTTTGAAATGTGAGTGCGTGCGCGCATTTAAAACCATTAACAATGGCCGAGGGTGTCGAAATAATACGGTTTTAGACGATTACGTAGGCATTGCGTTTAATTTAAAATTTTAATTTTAATCTTAATCGGTTAATGTTGTTCGAAAAAGATACTGAGCGTTTAGAATGCGTCGCATTAAACGCGACAATGGTTTTATACAATGTTATTAAACACTTGCATTGGCCACGGCAATGGTAATAATCTGGTCTGGGAGGGAAAACAAGTAAAAGAGCGAGAATGAAGACGCCAACATCGTTCGTATGAACGTCGAACATACATATAACTATATCAAATGGTTGACTCTCTGGTGATTTTATACCAATGAATTTGAATAATAATTCATAATAGCATTTCATGGACAGGATGAACGTACAATATTACTTTGTGGCAAGTGTTTACATAATGTGCGGACTGCTAGCTATTAGATAGAGAAAGAGGATTCTAAATGCAGATGTGTCTTTGTGATATGGCACCAAAAATCAAAATTACAAATAAAAGAGAAACAAAAAAAAAAGCAATCGGCTTACGTGAAGGTGAATCAAAGAGACGAGCTGAGCCAATCAAATGTATATGACCCGGTATGGCCGATAACGAACTGAAAACTCATTGAAAATGTTGAACAAAAACGAAAGCATCATTTAAAATCAACATCGATCGGCTATGAATCCGGCACACAACGATCCAGTCATTCAGTGTAGCGGGTGCTTAGTAAAAGAATTGAATATATATTGTAATGATTTAATGCAAAATGAAATATACCGAACCATCCGCATAAATAAGATGGGCTTGTTTAGGGAAAAATTATCAGGGATTAATGTTTTCAGCTATTAAATTTGACCTTTAGAGATTTTTGTGAATGGTTTTATGCGTATCGCATCCAAAATCACAACCATATGAAATGAGCGCGAATAAAACATCGACCCGACACCGCAATCCAAGCATGAATTTCATTATTATTGTTGTTATTTATATAAAATTATGTAAATTTGCCACTATTTAATGTGTTGATCTCATTCAAATGTATTCAACGGGGCGACGATAGAGGAGGCGGCAGCATCAACAACGAAATGGCTTCATTTAGAAAACACGCACATTTTTGGTAATAATATCAGCACATGACAAATTCAATGCGTCAGGCTTTGTCCTTTTTATCTCAATTGGCATACGATTTTGTGATGCCGGATATTTCTTATTAAAACCATCATCAAAAATATGAGTTCAGGATTCTGTTCATTTGATGATTCTTCATACAACTAGACGTAGTCATTCACGGGATGAATGATCCCTTAAAATCGCAATAGATGCGAAAATCAAATCGCCAAAAACTTATAACATATTTCAAGTTGAAAATTTATTAGCTTAAGTGGTGATGCTGTGTGCAACATTGTCAACTAAAAATGCTCCGAATATTTTATTATGTTATGTCTGTGCATATAAATGGCTTTTCCCATATTTTCTCTAAATGTTATGGCCATTTTTGATTACAACTACAAGTCCATAAATAATTCGATTATTTCCTAAATCCATCGACATTTCGATGGTTTTCATTCTAATTATAATGGCTGTGTATTCGCTTCCATTTTGTAATTTGAATGCGTTAGTGGATTCGATCATCGTAGTTTTAATAAATGGATTTTTTTTTGCACTGGAAAATTAATTTGAATCTCTCTCCCTCTCTTTCCATCTCTTTCGGTTTAAATTTTCAATAAAACTATATACATTTTTATTTGCGATAGACACATACATGGATTGGCTTATTTACCTTTTCAACACATTGTTACTCGTGAATTTATTGGTTGTATTCGAGTTTTCGAATAAATTGCCGTATCTCAATTAATCTGTTCACAACTTCATAAAATGTGCAGCAAACTCTATTTGGGAGGGGGAGAGAGAGAGCGAGAGTTACTTATTTTCATTGTTTTTGTCACATATAATCACGCGTTCGAGCAAAGAATCCACACATCAATCAGTGCTTGTAAGTAACACTGCATCATTGCTGTATAGACAAATAGAGTCAGACACATAAAGAGAAAAAAACCGCAAAGAGAATATCGAATCGAACGCACGCACCGAATTTTATTACTACTAAACCATTAAAATAGCGATAAAAAAGCAATCTAGAATGTAAAAGCAGTAATTTTAAAATAATTTTTTCTTCTTATTCTTCGTGTCGATTTCATCGCGTGCATACACACACACACATACTTCGTGACGATGATTATGTGGACACTTGAATCATACAAACGTACCAAAACTAATTCAATCAAAAATCAAACGATATACGATGATGACGACGACGACGGTGAATGTATAAAGACTTACAAATGAAATGTATCGGTGAGCAATAGCACCCATTTGTGTATTAACAACACATTGAGCAAAAAAAAGAGAATATACATAATCATAGTTGTAATTATCATAATATTCGACTTTATCAAAAAGTCATAAAAGAAAGCTGGAAAAAAAATGTTGAGGATTAAGCACCCAAATGACTATAAAAAAGAGGTAATAAAAGTAATCGGAATAATTATGTTAAGCGCGACCGATACACATATATAAAACGCACACCAGGATCAAAGTGTGGCAAGCCATAAGAAATAAAACTCGCACTAAAGACATAAAACTATGACACTTTCGCCTCAAATCGTTGTTAAATACACAGATAAATTGCCGGTAAATCAGTTCGAGACTTTGATCAACACGAATATGTTATAGTTAATTTCTTTTACTCTCCAAGCAATATGTGCTTCTCCATTCGATTCTTCAGCTTTAAAATGTGTCAATCAATCATGCTTTTAAAGCGTCTACCATTTTATCATCAATTAAAAAAAAATTATAATTGCAAACACACGCCATAAGCTATGACCTTTTTATGATCGACATCTATATATTCAAATAATATTTTTTTTATTAGTCATAACTACTTTTTTTTACCATGTGGTCTGGTTTTACGATTCAGAACGTTCCGCATAGTTCCGTATGGTTAGAAGAAGAAAAAATATATAAAAACACTGTGAAACAGCTTTATATGTCAACAATATGAACAAATTATTTCGAGTCATCTTTCCAAGTTTTGCGGGATACGCAATTGAATCATAAATAAGCAAAAAACAATTATTGATGCTTTTTTTGCGTCTTACACATAAATTACTCGTCAATTTTATTAATTCATCATTCTTTTTCTTTTCATTTTTTTCAACAGGTGATGCAAGTAATGCTAGTATAGGTAGTGGAGAAGGTACGGGTGAGGAAGATGATGATGCCAATGGCAAAAAGAACCAAAAAAAGCGAGGTATATTCCCAAAAGTTGCAACAAATATCCTTAGAGCGTGGCTGTTTCAACATCTAACGGTAAGTACTCATATAATATTTTCAATTCATTTTCGACTTTTACATAAAATATAAAAAGTGGCATTTACTGAAATAATTTTAAAAATAACGTTGAGTTGAATATTGAATAGAAAATGTCAAATCACCGAAAACAAATACAAAGCTATAAGTACAATGAAAATATTCATTCATAAAGTGCAAATAGAAAATAAAAAAGGATAGACAACGGACCATGGATAGAAAAAGGATAACTTTTCGCCATTTGGTTATCATCAACTTTTGCTGACTCTACCATTCCATTGAACATATATTTCAAATGAAAAATATATTGCTATATGTATAAATAAGTACAAACGAAAGGACACTAATGCCAAAAAATAATGTTAAACACACACCAAAATGGAAAATCCGCAGAATCAGAGCCAATGTGTACACTGTACACGTATACACCGAAAAATATTTGCGAAAACTTTTGCGAAATGAAAATGAAGACTTGGAGGAGAAATCGCCATTTTCAGATTTAAGTCATAAAATTTAACGTAAGCTTAAATACAAATCAAAGTGCATTGGCGAGCATATCGTCCGGCCAAGAGATTAAAATGAAAATGGAAAGAATGGGCGATGGCATTTTGAAAAAAAAAGAGTTTAGCAGATAGAGCTAAAAATGCCAGTGATCTGAAATTGAGTCGTCGGACACAAGTCTCCGCACCAGAGACACATTTATATTTGAAAATTCGATAGATAGATGTCCCATGCAATACTTTATTTGCTCTATCAGATATAATAAAATACAAATGGCGAAATAGATGTCTAGTGCACTCCAATGTCGTTGTAGTTGTTGGTTTTTTGTTTCTTTTTTTTTCATTTTGCCTCTTTTCATTTTCATTCGGCTGTGGTATCCATTTTCCTTTTTCACGCTTTCTCGTCTCGTTTTTATCGCATACATTGTCCAATGTCCGATGTTCATATTGTTCACCACACTCGCTCTATCCAGTGATTTATGAATAAGAAGTGAAATAGAACACATTAAACGGCACATACCGCATACATTTACCAGAAAAATTGCACAGTAGATGCGACCAATAACGAGTTTCACATTGTGTTTACGTTACGAAATTCCGTGCATGAGACTAATCTCGAACAAAGAATGAGTTTTCATACGTTTTGTACAAAGAATTCGTCTAGCTTCAAAATAGATAATGACAATGCATTTTATTCGTTTTTTTTGTAGCCTTGTTTTGCTGTTGTCATTTTCTAATCCCTTTTCAATGGTTTCCACACAATATTCGAGCATTGTTACTCAGCAAAAAAAATTAATGCTCTAATTTATGCCATTGAAGTTACTACAAATATCATATTAATTGAATTGAATTTTCAAATGGACATCAATTGCACTCGTATATGCACAAATGACAAAAGTATTTGGCGACTGAACAACATTTATCGATCTACATGATAAAAATAATAAGAACCGAAAAGTAGACTAAACTACAGTTTCTAGTAAACTTTGCTGAATTGAAATGCTCAACATAAAAGATGAAAACAATAAATTTACGCGTTTTTTCAGTTCATCTTAAAATTCCATTCAAATCTATGCTACATCGATTTACTTTCATTTATTCTCTATTGATTGAGCAAAGGCCTGAAATCTGATTCATTTAAAAGCGAAACTCGGTCTTCATGGATTGGAATGTGGATTTGCAACAATCGTGAAAATGAATTTGAATTAGAAATATGATCGAACGCATGCACAAAACAAACCCCAAAAAAAGTCCAAGCAAAGCCACGAATGAACTTAAGATGAATGCGATCCGGTTGAATTATCAATGCCGCGATACATTAAAGTCGTTCGTATCAAAGTCAAAACCGGTAACTTAATCTGACAGCATTTACATTTTTCATACCGTTTTTTCTTCATCTCGTTTTTATTCGAGTCTGTTCTTTAATATCCTCAACACAACAGCTTTTCATACAGTCATCGTTTGATACAGTCAACATTTTTTTTACTATATGGTCATTTTTTTTCATACGATTTGACTGCGGAATTCATGAAGCCACACTTAACTTGTACAGTCTGTGTCGATTGCCCTCAGAGCAATACAAGCACACACAGGTGTGATCCCGTTGCACACTTATAGCACTTATATTGTGAAGCTGAAAATATCTAAAAATGTAAAATAGACCAATCAAAGCGACCCTTTTGAATGTGGTAAGTGAAAAAAAAAACAACAACCAAGTAAAAAAAATGTCAAATTTACAACAGACTTTAATAATCTCTTGTTGCAATTGAACGCTTGACGTTGTTGAGGTCAGGCCTCGAATCATTCGCGCACAAATAATTATACCGAACACTTTTGATCGCATTTGAGGATATACAGACTAGATTGAGTCGAACCGAACTCATTCCATTCAAAATGAAAATAAAAAAAAGCACCTCGTTTCGAACGAGACTCAGGCGAAATAAAAGAAATAAAATTAAATCCCAGATACCTGTGGTGCGACGATAAGATTTATTAAATTGAAATTAACTTTGGACATTTGTTGTTGCCGGTGCTAACGTCTTGCTTTGGGTAACCCACAGTAAAATCACTGGCATCGATGGTGACTCTTGGTGTGCTCAGCACAGCGTCTAATAATAATATATAAAAATGCGTCAATATGCGCGCGCGTCAGAAGAAAACAAAAAAAATCTGCTTTTATCATTTTATCGAATCTTCGACGCGCCATTTTCATGCATTGTTTACTTTGAACCATATGCTTTCCGTCGACGCATCCACAACTAGCACAGTTGAACGACACTTAAAAAGATTCAAATTGTGTGCATTTAAATGACGGCATTCATGATACAAATTTATATAAATTTATTTCAAAATCCATTTAAATGGATTTTGCTTGGTTTGTGTGCACTGATGTTTGTGCAAGGCTTTCGATCTTTTCTTATGCTTTACATGAAAATTTGAATATGTCTTCCGTGCATTTTTTTTCGATTCTTGTGTTGTTGTTTTTTTTCCTTCTTCATTTCATTATCTGGATGAGACACAGGCAATATTACACCATGTAAATAGCATGTTCACATAGCAGGAGATCATACTCATGCTGTTTCGGAGAGCGACTTATTCCAATAACAACATATTTTTCATTCCTTCTTCATTCTTTAAATTATCAAATGGGATTCTGAAGGACTTTTTCTCTTCTTGCACACTGTCAAATGGAAATGGACATTAAGTAATATTGCTACAATTTGAAGAGCGTTTTTTTAGCATTGGTCGTGCATCATAATTAGAACGAAAGCATATTCTATGAAAAATGCAATTTGTATTCATTCTCAAGAGAACGGTTTTAATGCATGCAGATTGTGGCCTTCACTTTTGGTTGTTAGTTTGCCAGCAAAATTTCTGGTGTACACCAACATAAAATGAAAATAGTCGCTTATGTATATAAAAAGGTGTTGGCCTATCCTTTTAAATTCATTTGAATTTGGCATTTAAATTTTTTTAGCTGAATGGCAATCGCAGAAAAAATTCTGTTGCTCACAAGGTACTCTCCACAAAAAAAAAAACATATCTAATGTAGATGTTCTCTTAGTTTAAATGGGTTTATAAAAGATGATGATCACTAATATCCAAGCTTATTATTTTCATTTATCCATTCATTGTAATGCATTATTTTACCATACACAGAGCATACAATTGTTGAGCTTGAAGCATTGATCCATTAATGTGAAGTGTACAATTATAATACCAATAAGAAACTGAGTTTTTAATGGAATTTTGTTTCCAAAAAAAAAAATTATTATTATTAAAACATTGCTTGGTTTGTCGATTGTTATGCGATGACGAATAATATGAAAGCTCAGAAAAAAACAGATATTTTACGAAATGAAAAATCCAATGTAGCGAATGTAGCTTGAAGCTACTCATCGTATACATTTTATCATACTAAGTCTGGTGTGTTATAATCCGTATATTTTTACAAGTTCTTTCGTCCAGAAATTGGCGATCCGTGCATATCATTGTTGTTATTATACGCAGTGAACAGCGAGAAAAAAAAGAGCGAATAAATTGCAAGGCACAAAGAAGAATGAAATGAAGAAAACGAAAGCAAAATGGAATTAATATGGTTGAAATACTACTATTTGGTCATTTCTGCAGTACATCCTGCATTGCTTTAATGATCTCCACCATTTTCCGTTCCATCCATACATACGTTCGTATATTTTTTTCTCATTCTGACTCTCGCCATTTCGCTCTTTTTGTTCATTTAATTCTCTCTTCTTTTTTTTTTGGTTCTCTCTTTCTGCTCCGTTCAGCAGTGTTGGCGCGATTTCGATGAATTCGAACCAAATGCATGCCGTGTAAATGTGCAATGAACGACCGGCGAATTTATGAAAAGCAAAATGAACAAAATAACACAATACATTGATAGAATGAAATAAACAGCGAGAAGAAGATGATCAAAGGGGAATCAGTCTTTTGAGCCCACTTACTTTATGTTTTATTTTTGTTATTTTTTGGTGGAATTTCATCCTGAATGTAAAATG
This sequence comes from Contarinia nasturtii, assembly GCF_009176525.2. Lineage (NCBI taxonomy): Eukaryota > Metazoa > Arthropoda > Insecta > Diptera > Cecidomyiidae > Contarinia > Contarinia nasturtii. Next base: position 1,648,135 of record NW_022197768.1, read on the forward strand.
CTGCTTTCTGCTCCATTTCCATGTTGTTCGTCACTATTTTCTACGCCTTAAAAACGAATTTTCGTCGCAGTAGCGTACGAAAAAAATAATAATAATCGCAACAAACAAAATAGCTTCAACTTATTTACTTATATACTTTTATAGTAGTACTTATATATGCAGACAGTGACACGTTTATGAAACAAGCATTTGCAAAGCCAGTGAAATATATAATCCGATTGATGTCGTAAAATAACCTAGACGTAATCCCACTTTATTAAAGCATATGTCAAATGATATAAGTCCATTGTGTCAATAAACTGTGCAATGCTTTTCAACGAAATGAGCAAAATGATGAAGCGAAAAAAAAACGAAGTTACAAGCAAAGCCTAAACAAAATCGAAAATGAGTGATATTCATGTGGATGGAATTATTTAAATATTTTCATTTTCATCAATCACCTTTACTTTTTTTTCTTTGCTTCAATTCACCAAATTTGAAGGAAAAAAATCATTTTTGAAGGTGTCGATTATAGAATTTTTTTCAAGAATAAAACGTTTTTGAAGGTGTCGATTGAAAATAATTAAGATGACATTTCATGTGAATATAAATAAAAAAAATATCAAATGAATTTCTCTAATTTTTTCCCCTGTCCATTAAATCACAGGTTCATTGTGATCCACTCATTGTGATCCATCGTGATCGTTACAATTGTTCAACTGAAATGATATATGTACCGAAAAGTTGAAATTGAGAATTGTAACCATAAACTTCACTTATCTGCTTGCCAAAACGATAGAATCGTGTGTCAAATAGGCCATTATCCTATGACCGGACTATGATTATATGACTCAACGGTTTGCACGAGCATTGAATAATATTAAGTGGTCATCGAAAACCGTATTTCGCACATTCAAAATGCAATGAAATCCATACAAAAAATATATATATATATATATACACAAATTGGCATCTAAGCCGTTTAAAAGTTGCGATTTGTTCAAAAACACATTCAAACTATGGTAACATTGACCATTAGGATGTGTGTTTTCAGCAATAAGCAACTAATGTTCGAAAAATGGCCTAGGCAACGACTATATCGGCAAGATAACAACTTTGGTTTAGGGTAAACGAAAATTCGAACATTAAGAGTTTTCTCGGATGAATTTAATATTTCCGCTGAAGGAATGTGTTTTTTTTGAAAGTCTGGTCATTTCGACTTCGGATACCCGATAGAATCTTTCGGAAAAGGGTTTCTTTATGACATCAAACCTTATAAAATTAAAGTAAAAGATAAATGAAATGTTATTTGATCAAGAAAAGCTTGAAGTAAGAGAGAGAGAGAAAGAGAAACAGAGAAAAAAAATCGTATATACGGAAAATAGTCGCCAACAACGACGACACGCATACATACATGAATGTGGATCGAAAAGACTGAAAAAAATAAGACACGACGATATAGATGGAATGGAGCGAGGAAGAAAATTGCGGAAGGAGATATGGAACAAAATGAAATAAATAAGAAAGATGGGTAAAAATGTGATACGGATTCCACATTACACTGTTGCTAAAAATTGGAAAAAGGGTAATGCTCGTAATGGTGCACACTTGAAACGTAATATAATGGTTTCTTTAATAGCCAAGAATTCCGTATTATGTAATGTATAAATAAAAAGAGATTCGCATCTTAATTTTAATGATAAAAAAAGCAATTTCATTGCCCTATGTATTGTGCCGGCGTTTGTGCTATTCGCATTTGTTCCGTTTGCATTCATTTTTTTTTTTTTTGATTTTTTTCTTTATCATTTAAATTATCTCGTAAACCGAACCAATTCTTTTCTGTGCTGTATTTATCTTTTAAATTGTTTCACTATAACTCTTTTGCTTCAGCATTAAAAGTCGGTGAGTCGATTTCATATCACCTCACTACACCTCACCTTTTCAACAGTTTTGGAGAAACAGAAAGATCAATTGCTTTGCCAGGCTCTCGCGATAATCATGTGCACAAACACATACGTCCAAACAAATATATACGCTTCTTTTAAATGTCACCATCAAAGTTCACGACATTATTTCCTATTTCCTATTTGTCTATGGTTTTTACTTTACATTTGACTTTTTTACATACGTTTACATACAGAGTATCATTTCGATTATGCAATCTGACTATTAGAATTATTTAACTAAAACAATTTATGATGATATTTAATTATTAATAACACAAAATATCAAATGTAAGAAAATGTTTGAGTATTGTCACGTATTGGCCGATTAATTTGGTAAAACAGCTACATCATTCCCAATTGAAACATCTTTTCCATACAAATATCGATATAAATATTTGTGAATTGCTTATATACGCGTCGGCCATCGTTCGGCCAATAAGTTATCGAGTGATAGTCGTGTGTTTATTCGTCGAAAAGTGGCCGAAAAATTGGTAGTGATCTCATACAGAATAGAAACGATGAATTTGTATCCTAGATACTTTCTTTACCGTTTAACTAAATACACCCGATGGAGATATGGGGGCATTCATAAACAAACAACGAACATAAAATTAGAAAACATGCGAAAAACAGTGGAGTATATGGATATAACACGAACGCTATCAATGACCATGCTAGGTCTAACACACCAATATTAAATAAGAAAAAATAAGACGTAAAAGTCTTTGTATAATAAGTTCATGGGAGAAAGCAATGTCGAAATTTGCAGCTAAATTACCATTTTCCAATAATATATTATTGCAAGATGTGCTCGAGTACAACGAGAGCATACAACTCTCCAGCACACATGAAAATTTCCCAATACATTCTACTTAAATATTAACGCTTTTGGTGTTCGGGGAATTCTTAAGTGACATTTGAAGCGTAACTTATTTTGAGTCCATTCGTATACATTCTCTTCATGATTTTTTTCCCTCTACTCTCTATCTCTCTCCTTCTCTCTCTCTCTCTTTCTCTTCGTTTTACCGCCCTATTTCGTTCGCTTCCCACTCTGATGAGGGTGTAGATGTATAAATTTTAGAACAGTAGTATTTTATTAGACAAATTTGTAGAGTGCATTTTTTTTTGTGTGTGTGCAAAATAAACACGTTGAACAAAGATGCGGCATGAACATCACAACGATGTACTTTGCCAAATTCAACTAGTTGAAGGACTTTTAATTCTAACATTAAAACTGTGGCTCCTTTTTTTAATACTTTTTTCCATCCAGTTGATGCTAAAATATGTTGCGTTCAGGAGAAAAGTGGTTCCAAAACATTTGTGGTTTTAAGTATTTTTGGGGACTCACTTTGGTCATTTCTTTTAAAATATTTATAGTGAACATTTTGCTAGTGGTTGCATTAGCAAAACGATCGAAACGAATTCCGTCAGCAAATGTTGAAGATTAAATTATTTGATTTAACTTTTGAAAATTTTGTTGTAGATTTAATTTGTGGTAAACCGTTCACAAGTATTTCAACCGTCCAAATCTATGTTAAATTGAAAACTTATGTAAATTTCAAATATGTATGATAGAAGTTAATACAAGCTTTTGCCTATCTCGGTGATGCACCATAAATGCATTACGCGCGAGAAATGAACAGAGAGAGTGTGTGGGTGTGAGAGAGATAGATACGAAAAAAAAAACGAAATGTTTGTTTGGCAAATATTTTATGAGGAAAATTATGCGCGCACACACACACATATGTAGCCATCATATGGAGGCCGGTTTATTGGACAAACATCAAAGGTGTGTTTGTTTTCGTGTTTCGATCGGCAGGGGGTCGTATCATTGCCGTTCAACTTTTTCTCATGTTGTGGATTCGCTTTTGTTACAAACACTTCATATGTCTGTCGTTCATTCCATGAATACTGCAAATAACAAAAAAACAAATTATTATTTTTTTTATTCTTCTAAGCGATTCATATTCTTCATTTTTTTCTTTCATCGAACAACATGCACATGCATAGTACTTTTTCAAGCGTTTTCATTTGTTTTCGAAGCAACAAAGAGACAAATAAATAATGCCAGCGATATAAATATGATAAGGGAACGATGAGAAAAAAACACAATAAATACTTTATTCGAAGCAAAAAGAAGCGGTTTCATTTAAATTAAGCCACAATGACTTTTTTTTGAATTTTTATTTGAGAAATAATGCCATTTTGGCTAATTCTCTGGCTTAATTTCTTGTTTAATTTCTTCATCATAGTGCTTCCATCGTCCCCAATGTTTGTGAAAGAGCCGTCCTTACCATATAACCAACATATCATAATTTTAAATAAAGTAATTTAAGCTTCAAATTACAAATTAATAAATTTTATAAGCAGCGATTGGGTGTATGCGCGTTGCTCGCGCCGCGACACAAATGTATTCAAATTTCTGTGGATGTATCAGTCGAAAATTGGTTTGTATTTGTGTGTGTATGTGTGCGTATTGGTGACAGCGCTCACTGATTGTCAGCCCAAACACGTTGAATGAACGCATCTTGGTCAATGTTGTTTTGTTTGCATTGCCATTGCCGAATGAATTGTATTTTGTGTGTCGCATTCGATATGTATTTACACTGTATTTCTACACGAAATTTAACTAAACCTGTTCGAAATGCTATGCAATAATATTCTCAACCGCACACTCACTACCAAACTTCTACACATCAAATTGCCAATGGAAATTGTATAGAACGCGAAAATGAGATCACTCATACCCCCCAAAAGTGCTGCATGTATGTGATATTATTTTCGAACAGCGTGGCCAATATGGCAAGCGACAATGTGCAAAGAAGACGATGAAAAAAAACATACACACACACACCGTGTTTACTGTACGATTGTAACTCAATGTGTCGAGTGATTTATTGCGGGTGTTAGGTTTTAATGAAATTGCAGCACGAGAGAGAAATGTACTTTATGAAAATAAATAGTAGCAACAACATAGCGACAACCATAACGAACAACGACGAGGCTACGGTACACTGAATGGTTGTTGGTATATATCTTTCATTCTCGCTCTTTCATTCACTTGGATCTTTGTGTGTGGCGAGTGGTGTATAAGTAGCACGTTCTCGTCGCACTCATGATTGTTCGATTTTGTGTTCCCACACATTCACAGTTATAGTCATCGTCACAGCCATAGTTGTAGCCCACACAAAGGATCCACACAATCGGTGTGTATTTTTTGTTGTTGTTGTTGTTGCTTTGTGTCGGTCCTCTCCATGCATAGTATAATAACACGCGCAATCGTTCGTTCTCGTCTAACTTAGCAATGCACGTATTTAAATTAACAACAAACATACACACAGATTGTAGCGTACACAAGCTTTACCTATTTTACCCTCGACTGTCACGTGACAGTAATTACCGGTGGATGATTATTTTTTCTATACTTTACTGCTTGCCTGCCGTCTTGTTGTTGCTTGCAGTTTGCCTTCTAATATTGAGTGGAGTCGTTGTCGCCGTCGTCGTCGTCATCAAAAGCGAAAAGTATTTTTGATATCCTTAAATTTACTAAATAAGCAATGGCAATGGCAACAATAACAGCAAAAATGAAACACCAACTACCCGACGAGCATAGATAGAGTGAGAAAAAGCAAGTATGCAATCGATGTGCGTTGGCTAGAGTAATATTTTTCGGAGCTCAAACATTTCGAATCGAAATGCTACCGTTCATCACAATGGTTATATATAAGAGGGTGAAAATGCGAAAAGAGGTTATTATGGCGGTATTAGCTTTTTAAATTCAACATATTTCTGTTTGGGTCTCCGATGATTGTGCTAAAATATTGTCACTAGTGTATTCCCTAGAAATTTGACGCGTTAAGTTCACTCACAACAAACATTTATTTTGATAAATCAAGCAAACTTCAGGTTTTCAATAAGACATACACTTAAAATAAATGAAACCCAGTGCATGGTGTACGGGTGTTTGTCACACAGCAGCACATGCCAATAAAACAATGGCATCATATCATTGCCAACACTAAAACATGAAAACCAAAAGCAAACGACATCAAATTGATTCGAAGGATGTTTTCTTCGCAATGGTCGATCCTGAAACGACTACGTCGATTATGTTGAATATTTGATTTTTTCATTTTCGAAAAAGCTTTTTACGAATCGGTTCGATACGAATTCGATTTAGTTATTCAGTTTTACAAAATAGAATCGCTTTGTCTCGATGCTTGCTTAAATTTGGCCAAATTTCTAATGAAATGAACTACCTGAATGTGCTATTTAGAAAGAAGTTGATAATGGAAAAAAAAAGCTTGAAGCGCCCGAAAACAATTTAAAACGAACAGAATTATAGCAATTATTGTCACTTTGTGCGCATAAAAAATGCATGAAAAAATGTTGCCGCTTTGAGAACGAACAAAACGAATTATCTCTGGTTCATATAAAATGACATTCCTATCGACCGATATGGTTGAATGCAAACTCAATGGCAAAATGGGCAAAGTTGCAGAAAAGTCCAAACCAAAATCCCATACATTATTTACGATTGTGAGGCTATGTTAACGGAACGGTTATATTACATTTTATATCTCATCTGTAATATTATTAAATCAAATTATCCCTAAGTTCAAAAAATCCAAGGGATATGAATACACCATAAGCCATATATCCGGTTGATTTTGGATATGGAGTTTTCGTACACAATTGGCACAACGAGTGTTTTCTGTTGTATTTTGATGTGTTCGTTCAGAAGCAGGAAAAGATGAAGAAAATACAACCAAACCCACTTTCGACTAGCTAGACATCATCGCGTCCACTCTATCGTTTCAGTCCATGTGTTCGTTTTTACATTGCTCTCAAATTTGGCTTGTGACGTGCAGCCAGATTCACTGACATTCATATTTTAGCTCAGCAATCCTGAAAAGAAGGACCTTATTCGAAGAGCGATAGTACATGTTTTTTTTTTGTGCCTACTGTATTTTTTTCTGTAATTCATACGCGAAACCATAGGGATAAAGTTTTTGAGCCAATTTAGCATGTTTTATGTGTACAAATGCCAAACATGTTCTGCTTTTCCTATTCAAAAGCGGAAATAAATCCGAAATCGGAAATGGACTTGTGGCTACCAAATTTTCTTGGATTTGTAACTGAATGCGTTCATATCTCTGGCTTACTGGTTCCAATGCATGTTTGTATTTTGATCATAAAGTATTTCCGTTATCTGTGTTTGCACGATTTTTCGGTCCCCTTCAAAAATCATACCAAATGCTTCGTTATTTCGGTGTACACGAATCTTGAAAGGATGACTCTCAATGGAGCTCATTACATATCACAATCTCTCATTCCACCTTATATCGAACCATCGAACCAGATAAAGCCTTCAATTATTCAAGTTTTAAAAAAATTGTTGACTTTAAATATTTATAAACGTGTATGCAAAATATAAAGATGCAAAAAAAGAACGTCTTGACAGACATATTATGTTTTTAATTCCTTTTATTTTGTTCAATTGGAATGAATGGCCGAAGGGTATACACTGAAAATTTATTTCACGAATGAGATTCGATTTTCAATTTTAATTGGTTTCAAATTGAATTGTATCTCTTGGAATGAATTTTTCTCTCTTTGATGGCATCGAATCGCAAATTAGTTGCATGATCGTTTTATTTGTTGCACTTTTTCCCTCCACAAAGCGTAACAAAATGCGCCTAGCCTAGCAACTACAAGCAATTATATGAATCAAACTAATACATTGTATGCCGCTGAAATTGAGCTCACAATGCTGATTGGAGCAGTTGATGCATTGTACATTGTAATATTATACGGCAAATGCGAATGCATCGAAATACCCACCGTAAAGGTATTGTCCATTTTATAAGTGTGTAATGAGAAGAATAACAGCAAAAACAAACGAACAAAAATCGCAAAGATAATCTGAAAATAACTCATGTTTAAGTTATATGGTATATGCGATAAATAAATTAGCAAAGCATTTTCAGTGTTCGTTTGGAATGATTTCTATTTTGGCGTGATTACATTTTCAACAAAATCAATGGCGATTTAAATTTTAAGCAAACTGTGCAGTCGATTGCATTCAACTGAAATCGAAATAGTGGCAACAAAATGGAAATAGCAAAATGAAGAAAGCGAATAATGAAAAAGAAAAAAGAAAATCGAGCATCGAATTCCATGGCCGGTGATTTATTTTGCATTCGAACTTTTTCAACGTTTTCCTTCTTAACTCAATCATCAACTGTTCATGACGTAGGCACCTTGCAAACGATTTAAACACAAAAATATATATTTAAAGCAAATGCAAGACAAACAATGACCCGTATAATGAATGTAGGTGCCATTTTCATAAAATTCATTGTTACATTTGTTTATGTAGTTTCACCCTGTACTGTTAACGCATTTCAATCAGATACTTGGTTTTGTGTTTTCTTTCTTTTTTTTTTTTAATATCCGCGGAAATTGAATGTCTTAAGTGAGAAGGTTATCGATCTCGGACTGTTTCATTTTGAAAAAAAAAAAAAAAAAAAAAAAACGAAAAGCTCAATGCATGAATGAGAGCCAAAACAGTCTATGTCGCAACTTAATAATATACAATACTCAAAGAAAATCATTTCTTGATATAAATGAATTCGTTGAATTACAAAATGCTAATGGCCTTTCTTTGGATCTTCATATTTGGTTCTTTGATTTTTATGTATTGCATGTATGAAAATTTGGATTCGTAAAAAACAATAAACATGGGCTCCTTTGACCATCATCAATAGTTACAAGAAATACAGAAATATACTGAGTCCAAGCAAATGGTTTGTATTTGTGTGTGTATATATGTACGGTGTTGTATATAATACATATGTTGCGTATAATTCGAAACAGCTTGATGAGCTAAATGTTTCGTTTTTTCTTTCTCATAAAAATGAGTCAAACGGTTTAAAGTCTACATCATTTTTACGCACAAATGTGCACAAAGTTATAAAAGGCGCCGAATTTGTTCCGACGAACAATTTTTGTGTGCAGTGAAAATTCTTCTATTCGGGCCGCAGGTGCTACGTCGGCTTAAGATAAAGCTGTTTAGCTGATGAGAAAACAACGTCATTGACTTTTTTTTGCTTGAGCATCCAGTAGAAAAATATGGCAACAAAAGGATAAGCAAAAACTGAAACACATACACACACACACACAAAACAAATTGAAAAGATACTACATGAAAAACTGACTGTACAACGTTCAGTGCAACAGTCATCGAAAATTGAGGGAAAAAAATGTAAACAACATTTTGCAAACTTTGCCTGTCCTCATGCTGTGCTATGCTGTTGTAGATGTTCGTGAATACTCTTTCTGTCCCTTTGATGGTGGTGCTGTTGCTGCAATTTTTGATTACTTTTCGTTTAGTGAGAGCGATGTTTTTTTTTGTTTTTCGAAAATTCGGATGCTATTGTCTCGATAACAATAACGTTGGTGAGAAACACGAATAAAAAAAAAACTAATAATTTCGATTTATTGTTAAAACGCATTCTCCGTTCAATTTGCGACCTTTTTTTTGCTCGATTCAATGTAACATTTTTTTGGCAAATAGTTTTGGAGAAAATTTGAAATTCTCTAAATTTTTGCTCAAGTGTGAGTATGATATCGATTGAAATACTCTCACAGCAGTCAACCTTTTGTTGGCCAATTTTTGTCGGACAGTTTAAATATGCGAATTTCATAGCATTGAGTGTGTCTTTGTTTCTGCAGCTGTTTAGAAGTTTTTTTTTTCTCACACAAAAAAAGTCACCAACAATAGCATCATAGATTCGATGTTCCAGCTCCAAGTATTTCACTATACAATATGGAACACAATATAAATACTTTCATTCCGATTGCATCGGAAACTGGATGATCGTTTTTACTGTGGTGTATATGCATTTTAAAACAGGACTAGATACTTTTACCAAATGAAAGTTTTCAACAATTGAATCGACGAAAAAAAAGTTTTTGGCACGAGTAATGAATGCGAGTCAAAACTCTAGCGTTAATTGAACAGATCAGCAGGTCGAAAAATCTATTTCCAAATATAGCAATTTCGATGATGGAAAAAGTCGTATTCATTTCCGTTGACGATCGATTTTTGTATCGTATTTGTAAGTGGTGTATATGCAACTTATTACATACGTCTACGCATTTTATGCATTCTGAAAATTCAAAACTGAAAATAGATAGACGTAAATGAAATTGAGAGAGATGAAGTGGAACAGCAAAATTGTGAGATATTGTGATGTTGTTATAGCCCATGTTTGTACACACCATTTGGGATGGTCCCATGTGCTGTTTTCACTTTGAAATTGAAACAGCAATGCTTAAACTGGCAGTAATTAGACGAGATATTTGTCTATAATTTATCAAATGGTATTTCGAAATCACTGTTTGCCTTGCTGACGATTTTTTTCACGATACAACATAATCTAGACGCATTATTTTCTTTTTGTTGATTATTTCTGAGAATTTTGAATTATATTTTTTTTTTTCAATTCATTCAAACACCAATATATTTTCATAAATAAAATATGTGAATAGTTGTTGGTTACAAAAACATTTTTATATTGAAGTTTTGTTAGCATTATGTTCGACCGTTGCTCATAATTGGTATATCACACTTCCGAATCATTACAAAATGCCATGAATCGTTGCCATTTTTGTCGTGAGCTCATATTTTGCTTCGTTCGATTCCTTTTCCATTTTGTTTTGGATTTATATTAGTGTATGTATGATGGGTTTTCTCTCGCGTCGACACTGAATTGGATGAAACAAATTTTTCCGCCAATCCAAAGTGTTGCACCTGCCACCCTTTATGACTTCATGTAAAGCGCGTACATATACATTCGTTTCTACATTGAAAATCAGCATACAGTCAAGCCGTTTGCAAGTAAATACACACAATATTGTTGTTTGTTATGTTGGCGATGTGTCAGTAATGCTGACGCTCTTTTGCCGTTTTATTTTGTTCACCACTTTTAATGGGTGGTCGATGATGTTTCCACCTACTCCATTCGAACATCAACGCGGCACACAAATGCAAAAAAGGATAACAAACAACTTGCACAATTGCTTCAGAAGGGTTTTCGAACCAAACGAAATGAAACCAAAAAAAAAAAAATATGGCAGAATGATTGAAAGAACCGTATGCAGATAAAACAGAAGTAATGCACCAATCCAAACGAATAAATAAACCATATTTAGCATTGAAAATCATACGAAAACTAAATGGAATAGATATTAAATGCATTTTTTTGCAATGTCATTTGCTCGGTCATATTGGCGAAATGAAAGTTATTAGATGTTCATTTCAACTTACGTTATTAGACATTTTAACAAGAAAAATCAAGCGAAAAACTGTTTGATAGAAGAAAAAAAACGCTACAATTTGGAATTCGCTTGTGGGTTCATATTTTGCTCAAGTGAATCTATCAGCGCAGTCTCATATCAAGTATATGAACGAAATGGTAGCATTTTTCCACTTATTTAAACGTCGCAGTCGGTAAATTCTATTTAATTTTACTGATAAAAATGCCATTTCCTCGCTACTGTTCCTGTTCCACAGTGATCCGGCACATCCAAATATGTGCACAAAAATTAAATTGAAGGTTTGCTTCTCGCAGCGGCTGCAGAGAAGTGAAAAAAATCCGTATAATCCTAAGTTAGCAGTAAAACTGCAATAAAGACATTTTCAGCAGACGTAATATGACGACAAAACCTATTTTCTTTAAACAATTTTTCGTTACTTGATGGCATCGGCTATATGAAAATATAGTGCGCTGTTTTACTTACACCTGTGATGTTTTCGACCAAAGCTCATTCCGTTCTGGTTACTGTTAGTGCTCTTGCAATGATTATTATCACCATTGTCGTTGTTGTTGTCGATGCTGCTGTTGCGCTGCTGCCTTTTTCCTCATCTTTCGCATTCTGTCTGCATTCTATAACCAGTAGCTGATGCAATATATAGACTACATTCGTTCATTCGGTTCAATTACAAGCACCCGTATTCGGTAAAAAAAAGTCCGACCTTCTTTCTCGCTCTTGGTGTCACAGCGGTTTTTACTAAAAAGAAAAGAAACATACGAGAAAGATGAAAATTGCTCAGGAAATTAGATTGTCTGCACAAGGGCAAAGGCTCTGTTTCGTGCTCTCTGGCTCTCTATATCGTGCAACCGTTGCAAGATATGCAGAAAAATGACAGCAAAAAGCACCATGTAGAAATGTGATTGTACGAGATATGTGGCGTTGCTGGAGATGTATCACAATCATAATCACAATCACAATCTGAATCAAATCGAATGGTTGAAGAAGATGCTTTGCGGTGGTAACACCAATGGTTTGTCGCTCATTTTATTCATTTTCACGCAGCTTTCGCTTCTCGAATCGAAAGCAGAGAGTATTGCAAAAGATCGACGGAAAAGAATGAAGAAAAAAAAACTAATACTGAATTTCTCTCACTCATTCGCTCGCTTGCTCACTCACTAGCTTCTGTCGTACGAGAATAAATACAGAAAATTCTACCCCAAGCTGTGAGATAACGTCAACCGTGACTGAATACGTTCCAATTCTTATCAGAAGTTGCATACGACCACCCGTTGGTTGGTCGCTTGTTTGTTTGTACGGAATGCGTAGCGTATCTATCTGCACATAAATGTAAGTGAGCATGGAATGGATGCATGTGGCTAGGAACTTGCTCGTTTTCAAGATTATAAATCCATTTCAAGCTTCGTAAATGTGTATAACATGAACTCTTGGTATTATTATTGTTATTATCGCTACTATTGTATTGATATTATTATGTCTTACGATTTCCAAATCCATATCTTCCATCATTGAAAAACTCGCTGAAGTATGATGGCACGTCATGGGTAGAGTTATAATCTCACATCGAAATGATTTTTTTTTTTTAATTAATAAAAAAAAAACAAACGGCAACCACACATCCACAAGCACACAAATGTGAACACAAACAAAATCTCTTGGACGGTTTCAAGAGGAGCCGTACACATCCAACGAATTGTTAAGTCATTGAATGCAGTAATTAAACATGTACGAAATGATCGGCAAAACATTTGCATTTGGTGCACATAAACGCATGTCCTGTGCGGTATACATCGGCATCAGTAATAACAATTACAACCACAGCGAAATGACTGGCCTATGCTATCATATCAAGCAAATTTTGTGTATTATTTTCCATATGTGGCATTGTCTGTAGGCCATAAATTTTCGTTCAGGGTTGAAAGGTCTTCTCATCCACCGCGATAAATATATCTTTCTCATGCAGTTGTGTTGAGTGGAGCGCGTGTATGTGTGTGTGTGTGTGTTTGTGGATTTTAGTTTAAACATATAGGCTCACTGTACATTTCTCTCCGAATACACACATAAAATTTATATAAAATATAAATTCAGTATTCGAATATGGAATTTGTCGAAGCGCTCCATCGAAAACACACTGAACCTCAAACGAAAAAGGGGTGAAATGATAATAATAATAATAATAGTAACAACAGACATTCATTTTCGATGTCGTTGTTGTTTTTGGTTTTTATGCGTTTCACCATATAAATGCTCCAATTCGAATTCATCTTCATGGTTCGAATACCGCAGATGAGATGCAAAACATTTACACAGCTCAGTGAACGCATTTCGATTCGATTTTAGCTTGTAGCTATACTGCAACTCCTTCATGCCATTCATCTGAGCCACGTGTTTTGTTATGGATATAAACGAGTTTGTTATAATTTATAACATCAAAATGGAAACATCTTCAAATCGCCTGCCAAAAAGGTGCAGAAACGCAAAAATGCTCAGACGAATGAAAAGTCTATCTGGACTCTTCCTCTATCACTCATACATCACCCTCTCACTCTGCCCCCCCTCATCTCTCTCTATCTAATTCTCTTTCTCGCTTCTTACTACCAAGTTCTCAAGAAAAATGGCTCTAAAAACTAGAACAAGCTTAAATGAGGTGAACACATTCAAACCCATTGAATGCCAAGTGTTGAGTTCCCATTCAGCAAATACCACATTAATGCTTAATAACCATATGTACAATTGCATATGTGACCAGGATTGTTTTTGAAATATATAAATCTGCTTTTAATGCTATGTGGAAATAAAATATCTTGAAAATCCGCACCATGACAGAGTAATAATGGAAGAAAACCGATTTTCTATAAAATAAATTGAAATACGTTTATTCTGAAGATCTAGCTTCTTAAAATAAGGACTCTTACTTTTGCTTATCGATTTTTATCTTTTAAAATCTCTTTTTTTTTCTTCAAAAAGCCAAAGCAAATGAATGTCTGTTTCTTCAAAGAGCAACCGACTATCAAAAAATCATGTCGTAAATTTAAAAGTCGATTGAATAATAATATTCAATTCGAAACTGATTCAGTGCAAAAACAAATCCAAATAATATATTCTGAATGCTATTGAAAATATGTGGCATGGCAAATCACTCAGTAAAGGTGCTTGAGATTGTGCAGAACAACTGTAATAACATCGACAAAAATCGTCAAAATAAACCATACGAATATGTAACGATATCGTGTAATATAACATATTTTCTCATTCGACTGACGGTTTCCAACATTTACGGATCGTAAAACAATGGAAAGGCTGTTATTTAAATAAAGCAATTCTTGTGTTGTTTATGTATCACTCGTTCGGCATTTTTTATTGGATTTTCGGTATTTCTTTTTCTTCGATGTCGAGAGAGAAAATTTTCAAAAGCAACCGTTCCGAATGACTCAATCGAAACTCAAACCGAATCATGCCATCGCTATACTCATACTTTGTTTTTGTTTTTTTGCATTCAATTCAAAAGTTAGTACGAAATCAAAAGTCGTGTGTTAGACGACCCTATCAATGTTATGTGTAATAAAGGGCTGATTTTGTATTCCAATTCACCTTCGAAATGGATGCATGTGAGCGTTTTATGTTGCCACACTTATTTGCACAACGCCCACCGTAAAGTATGGAAGAGATTGATACCAGATTGATTTTTTAAAAAAAGGCATCAAACGAAAAAGTTTGAAAAAAAAAAACAAAATTGATTTGATTACAAATACTCGGCCTCATACTGAATGCAATGAAAATGTCATGTTTGTGTTTATGTTTCTATATTTTTTCCATCGTAGCTGCCCGTAATCTTATTGAACACTGAAGTGACGCACTTAAGATGTGGCCGATTCGCATTATTTACATTTCAATTTGATTCTTAAATCGATTTCCTTTGTATGTTTGAAAATGCAATGACTAAGGTGTGTGCTTTGTGCGTATATGTAACTATAAGATGGAGTCAAATACCATTGAATTTAGATTATAACGACCTTTTCTCGGTTGTAAAATGGAACGAATGTTCATAACGATGCCACAATAGTGCGTTTCGGAGACCATGTAAATGCGATTTGAATATCACCGTTGGGACCCATAATCTTTATTCATTGAAGACACTTTTTCCCTGATTTCTAACTTTTTCTTTTTATTTGTATCTATTCCACGCTTTGTTAAGTCGAAAAATAAGCGATTTTTAAATAAAATACCATGAATGGAAAGGACGGAAAAGTGAGCATACAGTAAGAATTAGGACTGAGATTTTCACATTGCCTTTTTTTCGGTTCCTACCCGTTTATCGCTGCATTCACTTTTTTTCCTATCGCATTTATTTGGAAATGTTTCTCAATAGGACAATAACAATATGTACTGGTGTGCAAATCGTAGCCAAAATGGAGTTGAAATGGTGTGATGAGGTGATTTATATGACACGGTTGGGATTTTTAAATTTAAATAAACGTTACTTCGTTTCCATAATAATTAAATATAGAAAATGAAATGATTTTCTTCGCTGCTTATTTTGCAATTGCCATTCTATACGCTCCCTCGTTTTTCTTTTTTTAACTTTGTGTTCGATACGCTTTTTGTGAGTTCTTTACTCTCTTCCTCTTCCTCGTTCAATTGAAAATCACTTATTTTCGATTGTGATCTTAAAAAAGTGTGAAGAATTTGCAAAGACCTTGGTTCGTTTGGTGCGCGATAGCATTGAGCATTACTAATGAAATTCATGTTCAACGCAAAGAAGTCGATAATTTATTTAAATTTAATATTGATTAAAATGAGACTCAAAGGATACATAAACGAGGCCTTTTGCTGTTTTTCATCGTGTAAAATGTAAACGGCAATTAGAGCCCATAGCTCATTGAATTTGACGCAATCAGTGAAAAATGTAGTGTGTGTGAGCGAGTGAGTTTGTCGTGTACGGCTAAAAAGGTCAAACTTTGTATAGCCGTCCATCCCATTCGATTCCATTAAATTCAAACTGCTTAATTGACATTTTTCTGACTAAATAATTACCACTTTGAATTTATGTACTCTCTCACTCGTACTTGCATACGTACTCGCACACTGTGTATGCGTTTGCAACATCATATTGAATATGCCGTTTGCAATTGGACATTTTTCGATACGCAATCCACAGTTGAACTGTATAATATATAGTTGCTGTGGCCTCGACGATGAGCAAACTATAGTCGAGATGGTAATTTTCTAATGTGCAGTGGAAAAACGATTCAGTCATGTCAGTCACACTTTTAATGCCAGCTAGTAATAGCAATGGTGCGCTTATTATGGACTTTCCACGTCAGAAATTGCTCTATAATAATGATGACGATGACTATTTGAGGTTCGTGTTTGGGCGTTTCTGAAAAACACGCGTGTTCCCTGTTCCCAATACACATATATATGTATAAATCCATTTGTGTGCATGTATGCGTGTTGATTCCTGGTCGATCTAAATGCACTTTCCTAAATACTAAATAGATAAATGTCAAAAGTGTAACAAACACGCTGCGACATGTTGTTTGGCAATTGTTTTACTCTGTGAACCGTGTACTCCCATATATTATGTTCGCATGACATTCGATCCCTATTATTGCTGAACACGAATTCAGGTAATTGAGTCAATTGCGAGTATCTATTTCGATTTCTTTTGATGACATCGAAAAACACGATTCCAATTCCTTCCTCGAACAAGGGAATCGGCTTCATCCGCCTCCTTTACAATTAAAGGTTACATGTGCTGCATTAATTTATCAAACAACATGGCTCTTCTTCCTCCTCTTCTTATGACGCACTCATCTCTTTTCAAGTACCGATTTAAAATCATAAAGCTATAGATCAACCGTTCAACTGAAATGACAAAATACGAAAATGTTTAGATTCAATATGAATATTGGCTGCTTAAACTAAACGACTTTGGAGGTTCTAACCAACGCAACGCAACACATCAGAACATCAGACACTATTGCGCTGAGACTATTAATGTTTGCAGTTGCAACATTTCAGCAAGCAAATTATCAGTTTGTGCCTTTATTCAACGTCTTGTGTTCATTTCTCGATGAACTTTTGTAATGTTGTATGTTCGACCATGTGAAACGTTTCCAAATATACCGAAGCATACACAATTTTTGATGTCAGCAATTTCGTCTCGAGATGTAGTGGTGCGGTTGTATTCATAGTTTATGTTATTGCAATACTGCAATATAATACATCAGATGGTGAACACGGAGACGAATCTCCATCTTTTTTTTCTTCTGTCAATAATTTATGGTCTAGTTGAATGCGCTATTTGAATAGTGCCAGTGGGCTAACCTTTGCTTCCCGAAACATAAATAAATATAATTGCTTTCATATTGATTGTGAATGTGTCCAATGTCCATGTCCATTCTCAAATAGGTTTCATATTTGTTCTATGTAAATTAGTGGTCAGACTCTGAAGCCATGGGGCGACTTAGTTTAAATGAGACACATAATTGCAAATGGATCGCATACGTAGAATTGGTTTGCAAGTAAAAGCTATCAATTTCATTGACCTTATTCATTTTTTGTTGTTGTTGTTGTTAAATCTTTGGCGAATCAAATGACCAAAATGAAAGGCAGTCAAGTTTCTGACCACTGATCACTAAGCCATACAATATCAGCTATGATTCGAATCATATCATATCAGTAACACAGCGAGAATTGTAATTTTCAAATGTATTTTGAATTGAAACTTAAAGTGGAAATCGTATCTATTGCTGTCACTTTGGCTGACACAAAATGGTGCTCTCTTGTGGTGCAACATATATTTAAATTTTACTATATAGACGCTAACACACACACATGAATATATATCTATGTATACATGAAAAGTCGTTCTGTAATAGCGCCAAAATTTTTGCTTAAAACGTGAAAATTTATGATGATTGTGCATAAAATTCTCGACGAAATGGTCTGATGATGCTGCAAATGAATCACGAAACTCAAACCATTCGCAACATTGGGGTTATGGGAATTCAGAATGCTATTTAAAATCAACAAGATAATCAAATGTGCAAAAATTGCGAAAATCCCCTAAATGTACTATTTTGAAAATAAAACACTATTCAAACGATATTTTGTTGTAAATTATATTTATGTATGAATATCATTTTGTTCAATAATAATTTACGCTATTCAACTCTATTATCCATTCGAGTGGCGAATGCCAAACTAGTTAATAACGCTAATAATATTTCGTTTTGCTGGAAAACGATAGATAGATAAATTTAAACCAAATGCAGATAAATTTCATTTCAATAAATAAATTTTATGGAAAATTCCGGGATAAATTTGCACAATATCACCGAAAGAAACAAGACTAACGAATGGTCGAACAGAGGTGCCTCCAAAAAAATTGAAACGAAATCAGAAAAAAAAAACTATATTGCATGAAAAAAATAACGAATCAAACCAATTGCATGATAGTGAATCGCGCCATCATTTCACACTTGACGCACATTCAATAATATGATACAAAAATAACACATCATTTTGGCTCATTTCATGTATTTTTTGGCCGGTGTGTTTCTCTCTCTCTCTCTCTCTCTCTCTCTCTCGGTATGGTTGTGTCAGCATTCCATGCATTCCATCGCTAGCGGCAGAAAGTACTGAATCGAAAATCCGTTTGTCAAGTAACATATAAAATTGTCAAATTTATCATGATACATGATAAATGCAATAAAATATGAAAAACCACGCGCGAAAATACCAATTCGGCATATACTATATACATATAATTTATATCGTATTATTATTATACACATGCAATGTTCTTTGCAAATGAAATTGAAACGTTTTCGTGTGCCCGACGATGATGGCAGAAATAAAGACTTGACGTTGATGACATTTATGACAATGCGACTGATATTCACACACACACACACAATATTCCGATCCGAAATCTGAATAAAATATTAAAAAACACGAACGCACACACCCCATAGCATAACCGAATGCTGTACAAATCCAAATAAAAGAAATTATGAACAAAAAAAAAATTGTGCCAGATAAGCATTTTAAAGTAGACAGGATGCTATTATGCAACAATGATATGTCCAATTAAAGCTGTTCAAAAATGCTTTTTCGTAATGCGAATTGGCGTTGATATAGGCGTTTATATATTTTCTTCTTGAAACATTTTGTTCCTAAGCCGGATATATCATTTTTCCAACCAAATACTATTTAGCCATTCATGTAAATGGTTCGCAATACGAAAGAGTTTCCAACACATTTTAACGAAAATTGAATGTGAATAAAAAAAGAAACAGTCAAATCTTGAAGATTGAATTATACGGCTTATGAATAGTTTTAATATTTAATGCCATAACATAAATAATTCTATCGTTGTTTGCAACGATTCAAAGTTAAATATTGATTGTGTTGATTATTAGTATGCGGCGGCTTTTGTTCAATTTTTCCGATGTGCTTCGATTTATTTGAGCTTTTTGTCGCGCGATGCATGAATGAAACCGATTGGTTGACTATTTTCTGTGTACCTAGCGATTGTGCCGTTTTGGGCGAGTGTGCGTATTTATGTTTGTGTCCTGTGCAAATGTACAAATTTATACGTATTACTCTATAGAAATATGGTAAAACATTAATCGTTATCGCCTAATATCTATGCGTTCACACGATTCAATGGTTTGCAATTCGTCTGTTTTACAGCTGATAACAACTTGAATTATTATGAGGCATAAACGCGCACTATATGTGAATTGAACGAATACCAACCCGGTCTGGGTTGGCTTGTTGTTCGTTCACAAATCGCTATATTGTTATCGAGTATTTTCGACTCAGCTCAATGAATATATACATATATATATGGAATGGCAACACTATACATTGTGTAGTTCGATGGCTCTATGTATTCATCTACACGCACAACTACCGCACAGTTAGTAGAGTTAAGTAAATTTCATCCACCACCATGATGTATTACTTTGTTTGGTTATACACAAAATTTAAAGTTTATTTTGTTGATTAAATTCGGGATTTTGTGTTTGTGTACTCTCGATTATGTGCACGCATGTAATGGCCATTTTGACAATCATAAACATGCCTGTCCACTCTGACTGGCTGGTTCGCCTCACGCAATCTAATTCCAATCTCTATTTTGTCCGTTACGTCGCAAGTTTTAACTCTCTCTTTTTTTTCCCTAGCCATAAGATTTGTAAAGCTTATCGCATAAATTGAAAGTTTATGATAATATATCTTCGATGTTAGTTTTCCAATATGAATGGCATAGCAGTCTTAAAATGCACCAACGCACACACAAATGCATCCGAGAAATAGATCCAAAGAAACTCTCAATCACTTCGATTAATTACACT
This sequence comes from Contarinia nasturtii, assembly GCF_009176525.2. Classification (NCBI taxonomy): domain Eukaryota; kingdom Metazoa; phylum Arthropoda; class Insecta; order Diptera; family Cecidomyiidae; genus Contarinia; species Contarinia nasturtii. Next base: position 1,668,767 of record NW_022197768.1, read on the forward strand.
TACTTGCATTCGATGTCGCTTTTTTAGCATCAACACAACTGAAAATGTGCCTATACCAAATTATATGCACACGAATAAGAGTGATTTCATTGCTTACGAAAAATTCTTAGTGATCCTAATCTGGTGTAACAATATTAAATTGGACATTGTTTCTATCCTTAAGCAATGAAATGCATCATAGGAAAAAAGGCAATGGATTACATACAATGCAAGCTAATCCAATCACATAATGATTGCGCATTTGGTACATTTTTTTTAATTTATGAAAAAAAACCAAATATTTTTGATTTTCGATGTTGATTTGAAAGCGTCTGATTAGTCAAACATGTCCGCATCATCATTGGTTGCCATTGCATGTTTTTGTGCATTGAAAAATTCCAATTTGCATTACATATTTCGTAATAAAACGTCACTGGCATATGATCACATGTGAATGAGAGCTGTGTGCGAACAAGTGATTCAATTCGCCGAGCATAATGCACATTGCAAATAAGCGTTTTTAATGCATTCACGCACAATAATTTATTATTCCAATTAGTTATGCAATTTATTGATAAATTTTTCGGATTTTTCGCGTTTGAATGAGATCGCATCCGCCAATCGAAACGAAATGTTTACCATAAATTTTCAGAGCGAATAAAAATTTGAATTACAAATTGTAATAATTTGCAGCAAATTTCAACGGTAGCGTTTCGTGTTGTGTATTTGGTTTAACGAATATTGTATTGTGTGGAAATTTATCGTGTTCGCATCATCGGCGAACCGCTGAATCAATATACATAAAATGTTTGACCGCACTTTTTCCATCATTTAGCTGTGATTTTGGAGTCTTTTTTTTCCTTTTTCATGCACAAAATGGTCACATTCAGTGCACTTTTCACTCCCCATAACCACTGAATTGAACACGATGGCCGTGTGCCCGTCATCTAATAAAATCTAAAGAGTGTCATCTTCGAAAGACAGTTAACTGGCTATGAAGTGTAAGTGCGAGACAATAACATAAAAGTTTATTTGGTGACATAATCGTTAGCAGCCAACGCACCATACAATGTTTTCAAACATCGAATATGTTCGTCACATTGGATTTTGTCTTGTTTTTTCCCCCCATTTTACGATCGAACATCTTCAATCTTCGGTCGATATTGAGCGTACTGCATCATACAAGAGAAACTTGGCTTATTTCTCTCGATTATATCTTCTCTTTCTATGTACATGTGGTGTCTGAGTGAGAGAAGATCCACTTTCCTATAACCTTTATTTGGTAATCTCGAATGATTTTTACGATTTTTCGCACGACTATCTTCTAAATAATAGAGTCCAACAGGATATTTGAATATATCGCCGGCAGTCATTCGATAGAATCATATACGCTGTGAAAAATCTGCTATATTATTATTTTATGGGAATGCATAATGACCGCCTAGGAGAATGAATAAACGCGTTGAATACGATGCAAATAGAATGGAAATAAGAAAAAAAAAATCCAAACACTGTCGAAATCGAAAGTAAACGTCATTGATTGCATGAACAACTGCCATCACCACAGTGTTGTGATTATTCTTATTTTTCATTTGATAACTCTCCGTACATTGTACAAACAGACATTTGAACGTCGCATGAAATGCGTTTCAAGAAAATTCACCGAACATAAAAATTCAGTGAGCCGCAAGCAGTTTGTTAGATCATTAAAGACAAAAATGATCACCATTACTTTGCTGCTTTTCAGATAACCCTATGAGTTTTTTAATGTGATTTTTTTTATCTATATTGATTGGGAAAGCTGATGTTTTCTTCAAGTATTTTACTAAATCTATGCAATTCAAATAGAAACAAATTTAAATGGAAATTTAAAATAAGTATACGTAAAAAGTTGATTTTTCTCATTTTGTGCATCATTCTTTTTCTTTTTTTGCAGCATCCGTACCCCTCCGAGGATCAGAAAAAGCAATTAGCCCAAGATACAGGATTAACAATACTGCAAGTAAATAACTGGTAAGTGAACGAAAATTTTCTTTAATGTCCATGTTGTATTGGTGACAAGAGGCAATATCATCTCAGGTAAAATTGGGAAAATCCATTTTTGGTGTACAAAGTGAGAAGTGTAATAAATTTGTTCACTTGAAGGCGTTGGCAGGTGCCACCAAAGTTGCGACAAACTTTTAGATTTATCTTCTTCCATATACGATTGCATGCAAAATATTCTATACGAAAATATACAATATGCTACTCATATCGGTGTGGACTTGGTTTGCCTTGATGTACAATGATTTTTGGGTTCGTTATAGTTTTCGAAGCAAATATACTTACAACAACCATTTATAGCTATGGGCGACTTGATTTCAACGCAAATCATCTTGTTACACCACCATGAATTCATACTCGACTTCAAGTATGTGTGGCTTATGATTGTGACTGTCATTAAATGCTGTTCAATAAAGTGTGGAGTGCATACAAAGTACAATACAGTGTAATGGTACAACAGATCGAGAGATGTGTTTTATTACCATGAATTGCCGCATCTTATGACTCTTCTTTTCATTTGAATGTTTCTATTACAAATTGTGTATTGCATGGAATGGCTGAAGAGGCCGGCAATACTCAATGGCCGTGTCGCCATCACAAGAACATATCAAACATACACAACAACCGCATACAGACATATTTATGTTTAAGATAATATCTGCCTGCACTAGAAGACATGTGGCGTATGTAAATAATGGCGCTCTCTTTACTTTGTTTTTTTTTTCTTTTTTTTTCTTCATTTTATTATTCGCATATCGCCGATTAGTTTCTCCCTTTCTATCTCTACTTCTCTGCTACGGAACATAAACATTTGCTCGTGATGTTTTACTTGTCAAATGAAAGTACTAGACGATGATACACAGAGGCCACTTTTTCGAAATATATCATTTTTCTAAGTAGGCAAAACAAGATTCAAACATTTCCTTTTTTTCATTTGCTTTGGTCACTGTGGTGAGCAATAGAATAAATTGATCATTTAACTTCTTGTAAACAATTTTTCGTTACAAAATGATTGCATTTTTTTTTTGCATTTCACCACTCGATGCAGCCATTTGCGTCTGCAATTTAACCAATATGAACGTTTTTCACACATCGAAATGCACAATTTTTTTTGTTGGTGCTGCTCACTTTCAGTCAGAGAGAAAAAAGTAACCGCCAGCACACACACAATCCAAAATACAATTGTAATATTACATTCAGGAATTTTCATGAATCAGATCACAATGTTGAATTATGCAAAAATTGAATGCAAAAAACTTCGCCTCATTCGCCATATTCATCACATGCTGTTCGAATACATTTTGCCCGCCCTGAATATTACACGCATGGCGACATTTTTAATGTTTCATATATTTTATTGTTTTGTTTTGTGTTTGTTTTTCATTTGTTTTTCTGCTTTGCATGGCTTCCTTTTCATGATGCACTCACCATTGGCATACAGCCTATAAAGGCATACATCGAGTAACAACCAACGAAAAACAAACAAATGAACAAAAAAAAATTCTAGCGATGCGACACGTCCGTCAACTGTGCATTCCCATACCATTTACACATTCATACGAATCGCGATTCCGACATTCTACATCATTTTCTATATGTACATTGTATAACTGTGAAAATTTCATTCGCGCTCAATACGCCCGATGTTTGCCATCATATATAATTAACGTAAAATTATTATTCATCTGTAGAATACGAAAATGTTTAAGTGAATTACACGACAGCAATGTGGAAAAGAATGAACTCCAATTATTTATCATAATCATATAAAAGGCAATTGCGTTTGCTTTCGGTTGACTTTTCATTTTAGTGTTTAACTTATTTTCGGTTGGCATAAGCAAAGCAACATCGAAGACCGTCGATGTGATTTCAATTTTTCTGTACAGTATAAATTGGTTGGCGAAATAATGAGACGGTATTGTATGACAAGCAACAATTGCAAGCTGAACTCTCAGTGTATCAAGTGATAATGAGAGCAGCTGACTTGGGCCATGCTGTGCAAAGGTATTGATCTGTTACTTAATTAATTCAATTGTAGTCTGTTCAGCGGACCGACCGACCGACCAACCGACCAGTTGACTAACCAATCGAAATTGATTGCTTGATTATTGGTTTCAGCCTCTATTTTATTGAACATGCTTGTTAGTCATCATCGTGTGTGTGGATTACGTTACTATTGTGTGGCGTTCATATTCGCCTGTTGTTTTTTTTTTATTTCATTCAAAACGGCCACATAAATTTTGTGGTAAAATTAAGTCTCGAAATTTATTTGATACGTTTGTTAAATGGATTTGCACATAATTTTATTTGAGCTGTGTGCGATTTCGAAACGCACTGGCGAATATCGTTGTCATTTGCTCACAAGTTTCTTTTTTTTCTCTTCATCATCATCTCTGCAATCTCCTTCCACGCAAGAAACTTAACCGCACACGAATACACACACGCGCGCGGACCATTTTAAGCTTCTTACATATTTTACGCGGTGTCCATATTGCATGTAATTGCACTGCATGAGATTTAACTCATAATAAATAAAACATTCTCCGCAATTTTATGAAGATTTTTTGTGACAATGCTTAAGAAGCAGCAATGAAACGAAACGAAGCTGCAAAATGACGTCGACAACAGCTACAAATACAACAACAACAAAATTCAACATTTTTAGCTGTAAGTAATTTCATTTCAATGCATACGCTCATTTTTTCCCCTTTGCTCATGCTGTCTTAGCATATATGCTGTTTTGTATTTTTATGTGTTGTCAATGAAAATCTTCCATGTTGCTTTATACATCTTTTGGAGTTCATTCCATCAATTCGAATGCAATACTCGTTCGGTCGTAATTTTTTTTTTTTTTTTTTTCATTTTGAATTTTTGGCGCGACACATAACTTTACTTCAAACAAACAATAGGATAAAATAAAGTGTGGCGAGAGAAAAAAAAATCCATATATACGATGAAAAAAAAAATGGCAAAAAAACCAAGAATGAAATGGAACGTAGTGTGATATAGAATGAAAGAGGAAAGAAGAATGAGAGCGAATGTGTTCGCGCGCGCACACAAAAAAGGAGTGTAAGTGTGAGTAATTTCATCATTTTCATCTGCGAATATAAAATGCATGCATAAATAATTGTAGAAAAGTCGCATATCGCACAATGAGCAGAAAAAAAACACACGCCTGGGTTGGTATTTGACAACGTCGTCTATATGCGTGGTGCGTTGATTTTTATTCGTTGTCATCATTTTTTATTTTCTCGTAGCGCTCCTTTTTTTTCCTCTTTCGCTTTCTCTTTCTCGCCTGTTTAATGTGCTTTGTTTCACTGAAAAAAAATCTGAAAACACTTATGAAGAATGCGAATTTTTATGGCACGCAAGTGTGAAATACGCGTCATATAACATGCGCACCAAATAACGAAATATTTTCGTATAAAATAAATTGCACACGAAAAAAAAGTCAACAATAACAACAGCAACAACAACATCAAACATATATATTTGCATGTATACGCATATATATGTATAAAATGAACGAGCGGGTAAACGAATTGAACCATTTGAGTGTTCACATTTATGTGCATGCGGTTAGATTATTCCAATACGCAATCAGTGTTAAAATAGCACAAGTTTACTCATAAAAACCAAGTGGTTTTATTGGAATTTTATTAACTATTTGCAACCGGCAAATTTTTCGTCTGTATCTCATTTGTTTCAATCGAACAATTTCTCTTTTTTTTGGTTTTTTCAATTCACACCATGCATCGTACTTATGCATATTATGTTTCCGTAGTTCAGTGCCAAATTTTAATCGCGACAATATGAAATATTTTGCTATTAATAGCGTTATTACTAACGATATACACGCTCAGTTTAGTTTGGCGTTAATGCAATGCTCATTGGTATTCGGTTCGCCGAAAGCCACCCACTTGCTTCAGTTATTTTATGTGCCACAGTCATATTGTTTCGATTTCAACACTCTTAATTTTCAATAAGTAGCATCTCTGATGTGCTACAGAATGAGGGAATGCAAAGAAATTTCACTTGTTTGGTCTAATTTAAGTGGTATCATCCAAGTTCGATTCTATATTCAAAAGCCACCCATATCAATAAATGTGAATAAAATACATCATTTCTAGATTAGTTTTATTGCCTTGCGATTGATGTACACCGAAAAATGTCTCTTTACCATTATCTCTCTAACAAGAAGCGTGCACACACATGCATATGGTTGTATTAGATCGCAAATGCTGGTGTGCTTGTTATCTAAAAAGAAACCCCGTCTGTGTATACACAAAATGAACAAAAGCTACAATGAATGATGATGAAAAAAACGCATTGAGAAAATAATTCGAAGATTCCCTAGATGCTGGCGAAAGCAAAGAAGGATTTCTTTCATTGTTATTGTAAAGCACCCGTAATGGAAGCACGAAATTGTATATATTTGGACACAAATATAAAAAAATGAGTTAAACGCCGAGAAAGAGAAGGAGAGAGAGAGAGAATTGCAAGATAGGCAAAGGCATAAGACGAAAAACCATCTCGATGAACAAAAAAAGTAGTCATCGTTTCAGGACACATTTTTACCGTTTGTTGATAAGAAAAGAGCACGAACAGAAAATCAACCAAAGATGGAGTGAAAAGAAACGTAATCAAATGATATGACGACCTAAAAAAAGCGAAACGATAGAAAATGTGGGACGGACGGCTGCCGAGAAAAAAAAACTGTTCGGCAAAAGAAAAAATTTCCTTCACTTTGGTATGAAATGCTCTGTGTACTGATTCTTCATTGTATACACCATTATTATGCATCGCCTTTTTTAATAGTATTTTCACGCGAAATTTTATTCTTCCTTTTTTTCACTCCCATTCGCACCCAGGCCCCGAATCGTTTTAATTTTTTTGTTCCTTGTTCTCTTTCGTTCAATGCTGATCGTCTTTTCAAAATGTGCACTCATTTCCCTTGAGGCGATGTCATTTATCATTTTGTACATACAACATACACATTCTAACACATATACATTTGCGAAGTTGCTACTAAATTTAAATGATCCGATTGTTCACCCTTACTCAAGTAAATAAATGAAAAAAAAAACACACACACAGAAAGAAATAAAGAAACAGTCAAAATCTTTTCCATAGCCAAACTTCGTTTCAACGAATCGAATGAGGCAAAAAATGAAACAGTAAAGAAAAAAAAAACAAATTGTATATTTTTCGGTGTAGAATATTTTACGTGACAATTTTTTGTGATTCAAGCCTTAAAATGAAATAGAAAGAAATGAAAATTTCTTTTTGTCTCATAACATTTAAGAAGACCGTACTCCATCCCTCATTCATATTTCGGTTACAACTGTTCAACTGTGATCCGTCCAACAGCTTTGCTTATCAAATTAAACACAAATAAAATAACGCCAGAAAAAAAAGAGAGAATAAAAGTCGCATTGAAAATGAAAAGAATAATAAAAAAATATTTCATTGATACTTGTGTCAAAAAGGAAATTTAAATGAAGTGAAATGGAAATTTAAAGGTTAATTTCCAGCCTTCATAAATTTATTCAATGAAAATTATTCAAATCAACCAACAAAAATAATGAACAAGACAAAAAAAAACATTATCGGCTTCGTCATTACGAGAGAACATTATCTCATTTAAAAAGTAATAAGAGAAACGAGGGAGAGAAACTTCTACATTTCTAAATAAAACCCTTTCACCGAGCTGAAAGCTGAACACTAGCAAATGTACCGATTTTCATTTATTTCTATTCTCGAACACACACATACACACGAATATATAATATATAGAAAATCGTGTCGCCAAATAATTTATGATACACGGGAAATCACAGTCGAATGCCAAAAGAAAATGTCAACAGATCTTTTTGGTGTGATAGCTGAACATAAAAATGATCAATTCCCCTTCTTTGCCTGTGCCTATTTTCAAACGATACAATCTTCCGGTTTGCTCATTTATCAGCTAACGACATTCTGGATCAATGAATGTAGTACTCCATTTAGCGAAATAGAGAAACAAAACGTGTCTGATGTCAGTGCAACCGTTTTCTTATCGCTGTAACATCTTTTTGCTTGCGTAACGTAATCGAATGGGGCACAAATGTATTGCCAACAAAACACTTCTGACATTTTTAATGAGCCATTTTTACAAGTACCTTCATTCCATAGGCATGTGTCGAACACATTGAAATTACCACAACTGCAACACCAAAGTATGCAACTTTTAGCAGTACAAGTACTTTTTCTAACGAGAAAGAAAGGTAAACGACATTAGCAAAACAGACAGAAAAAGAGAACATTGAATTGTCCGTATTTTATCAATGGGAACGTGAAAATTGCAAGGAATTTTTGCACAGAAATTCAAGCATCAACCATAATTATCAATGCCTCGCTTCAGTATAGTTGTCTCACTAATTTTGCATCAACCCACCTACCTCCTCCTCCCCAATGTGATTTGAAACGTAACGATTTTACGCGCCCACAATGATTTCTATTTCAGTGTTTGAAAAATTTCATTGTGCCTAATTACCCACCAATTGGTTCGTTGCTAATGTTTGACTGAAAACACTATGTACCCGCAGAATAAAAATATAAATGTACATACAAACAAACAACAAATGCCGTTTGGTTTCGGTTCTTTTCGATGTATGATCTCTCACTATCTGCAACAAACCGTACAGCAGTAAAGTGTGTTAAAGAACAATAACTTTGAAATATTTACGACGTCGAGACGCCATTCATTGATTATGTGATGTGCGAGTCAACATTGGAAAGATAAGATTTTTCATTGAGTATGGTTGTTGATTTCCTTTGCCACTTATTTGTGTTTCTCTTTTTTTTCTGTTCTTTTTATGTAAATGCTAGTTAAAAGTCAATACAATTGTTTAGTCGAAATACACATTTGCAACGAAACTATATCTGTGTAACTTATAATGTAGAACAAAGCACAAATGACAAGTGTGTATGTGTGCTCCAAAACAGAATGACTATCATCAGCACCATTAAGTTTGCGATGAACTCATATTTTTCGACAATATCAAGAAACAATTTTCATGGAAAACACCAACTGATGAGAACAAAGCAAAAAATCAATAGTTACACACATAACTTTAGTTGGACTACAAATCGACTTCATCTTTGGTTTTTGTTACATGGCCAAAAAATGAACATTGAACAAAAATCAAGAACATCATAAAATATCATGAAACCAACTGAATATTTTTGTATACCACAGCATTCTACATATACAGTGAAACAAAAAAAAAAGAGAAGAAGAAGAATACCGAACAGGAAACTCTATTGTAACATTATCATTACTTGTTTCAATAAAACTACATATTTTTGATATCGTTTCATCATAATGGGCAATTTTTATCAAGAGTAGTCAGCACATTCGAATTCGAGCCACGCACACCCTGGCAAAACGAAACGTGCGACAGTAACAACAGTTCGTATAAATAGATACACAAAGCTTTGTGGAGACAGCGAAAGAGAGAAAATACTGAAGAGGAAATCAAATGGAAATTAGAGGCGGAGTGAGTGAGGCGATAGAGAGAGTAAAGTGACCAGCAGATAACGTGAAGTGTGGTCGTATTTGCTGACTTCTTGTGCTTGTATTTCGGTGTGCCTATGTATCCAACGCAGAAGCTAATTTGTTTCATCGCTAATATTGACTTTCATTACATTGGTTATTAGTCTCAACGGACCAATTCCAATGCCTCCTAATAGTCAACAAAATGACCACCAAAACACCTTTTTAATGAAGTATCCTCAATCTTCTCTCGTTCCATTTTTATTTCTGCGTTGTATTTGCTGCATTTTGTTGATAATTTTCGATATGTTCTTCGCTAGACATTTTCAACATCTTAAAAACAAAAAATGCTTTTTTTCCCAGAGTTTTTCATTGAAAAACATCGCTTTTCCAAAATAGAACAAAAAAACAAATTCCAAATTCGGGCGACTTCAGTGCATTGAGCATTTTCTTTCTCCCATTTGTGTCGCTGTAAGCGCTTTCCACTTGTGTGCATTGCGAAAAAGGTGGGCTTTGAAATGAAAGTCAATGAAAATTATATTTTATGTCTTAATTCCACAGAGACTATTTATCTTCGTTATTAATAATAGAGATTCTTTTATTCCCGTTCGTTGTCTGTTTTTTTTCTTGTGGTTGCCAATTTTTGCTTTCCACCAACTTTCAAAGTGTTCGTGTTGTTTTTGTTTCTGTTTTCGTCTAGTTCTCTATGTGTATACTTGCACAACCGCAAACCAAAATGACACCATAAATATTTGATGGAACATAAAAATCGAACAACCACCACCACATGACAAAATGAATTGAAAATTTTGAACCTTTAAAAATATGGTCGCTTTGTTTTTGATGACAATTTATTGCTTATTTCATGTTTCCGGTGATTTTACAACTAACACTCAGCGACCCAATATACTTGCTATTGGCAACTAAATTACGAAAATATCCATTAAGACGATATTATAGTGTGTTATTCTTGAAATGGGCGATTAAGTAATTAAGTAGTATATTTCAAATTATATCCGAAAATGAAAAGATAAAGTATCAGCGATAAAGGGAACAACCATGACCAACATTGTCATGCATGTCGAAGCGAACGAGCCTATAGCCCGTTCTTTCTTTTTTAATAATATAAGTTAACTATTATCAAATGTATTTAATGACTTTCTTCAAGAATGTGCAAAAACTTAAGCCACCATATTATATTCTGTGTTTTATCGAAAAGGAAGCAATTTTCTTATGTACACCGAAATAGTTGATGTTGGCCCGTCGACATGGAAATTATGACCTCTTCCACCGAAAATGAAAATTACACTGAAACATAATCCGGTTGATGTTGTTGTTGTCAAAATTCATAGAACACTATATTTTACTAAAACTATATGCAAATATTAGCGCTTCATTTTACTAAATGGTTTAGTTTATAGACGAAACGGTCTCGTTGCGATATAATGGGAAATAGCTGAAAAGAATGAGAAAGCATTACCTCAATAAAACAGCTTAAGTTGACATTAGTACAATGAAAGCTAATTCATAAATGAACTTAAATGGACGACAGCATAAAATAATATCAATTAGAAAATTAAATACCCCAAAAAATACTCTGTCACCCTCCCTTTCTCAATGTATTGAGGCATAATAAAGTGAATATTCGACAATATGAATATTCTCATTTTTCCGCGGATCCAATTTATTATTTTATGCAAATTTGTGCTGAGGACATAAAATTATTTTTTTTTTTTTTGAAAGAAAAAACAAATACCAACGATGGTGGCAATGCTAAAAAGTCATTTGACAAAATAAGAGAAGAGAAATGTCGAGTGTGCGGGTGTTGGCATAAGTAACGTATCATCGCGGTAGATTGAAACCATGCAATTCAAATGAAAAGGAAGAGCATGAACTCTACGCCATTCAAATGATGTGTAATTGTTTGTATGTTCATAAAATGTTCATCGTTTTATTGCCCATTTTATGTGCGATTCTTTGACGCGCGCACTCTGTGCAAAATACAATTCTCGTTGGCAATGTCACAAGTAATAAAAAGGGATACTTCAAAATGCAATTTAATAGCTACAGTTACGCACGCACACGAACATTAAATATTCATTCATACAAAACTGTTAAAGCGTTGCTCAAATAGAATATAAAACTTTTGTATATGTTTATTAATTTCATAAATGCTATCATTTTGAAGCGATAAAAATCGTCTTAATTGATAACTGGTGCATGCATTCCCATCGCAATGGACTATAATTAGTTAGAATTTGCGTACATTTATATATTGATTACGGTACACATTTAACAATGCTCATTTCACTAATCACTTCCATTGAATCCGATAATTGTCGCATTTGCATCGCATTTTTATAATACGTTGAGCGTAAAACCACAAACGCAACCACCTCTCTATTTTATTTGTTCGTTGCGATATTGTCACATAAACAAAAACAACGAACAAATAAAAAAGCAACAAAATTTTATATTAATACGAATACCGGGGTAACTAACATTGCTCCCGCTAATCCGCCCGTATCCGTGTCCGCCAGTGTCCGTCGACAATATCCGTACGGAGACGGATATATTCTTTCTCCGTATCTGTTTATATCCGCCCGGATATTGGGCGGACATTTGAAATTTTTGTATGAAAAGTGTGTCGCAAAAATTATTTGTATCGCAAAACTAACATCATATTCGGTTTTCTCGTACCCAAAAACCCCCCCGATTCATATTTTTGAGTGTTTAAGAATATATTAAATATCACTTTTGGAAGAAAAAATGAATTTTCCCATGGATGGCCATGGGCATCACACCAGACATGACACTTCACTCTATCAACCAAATTCGCTCGAAATCTAATGGTTTCTATTACTCGGCACCCAAAATCATCCTGTGAAGTCAGATTTTGAATTACTTATCTTGTTTGAAAGTTATCGTGTTAACAAATTTTTGCGTACAGGGTACAGGGTACGCACATACATTCGGACATCGAAAAAAAGCTAGATTCGTGTTCCCTGGCTCCTAAAACACCCAGAAATCACATTTTTGATTGGTGTTAATTTTTCGACCCATTGTAATACTTTACCTTACACACTAGGTGTGTGCGGAACAGTAAAATGCATTATATGATTTGTTCTTTCCTAGGGCGGATATCTCAGAGCATTTGGCTCGGAAAACCCTAGCAAATTGAAAGATTTCTCTTCGCCAAAAAACCCTAGCAAATTGAAAGATTCTTATGTTCGCCAACAAAAACCCTAGCAAAATTGAATATTTTCTCCCGTTTTAGAAAGTGAAGAGCAAAAAAAAAGGTCTTCAATTTTCTCGCCAAAATCCCTAGCAAATCGAAAGAATATTTTTCTCAATTTTTAAAGGGGTAATTCCACAATCTGTTCTCCAGGGGGGTGTTATTCAACCCCTCGGACCCTGGTCAGAAGCTATGACGTATTTATAGAGTGACGCAAAAAATACATATTTCATATGTATGTGGGTATTGCGTCACTTGGGGATAATATGTTGAATAATAAGAAAACTTCAGATTTGAAATAAACCTCTTTCTTGAAACTTCACGCCGCACACTTATTTTTGAAAAAAAGATCTCACGTCAATCCGCAGATTTACTTAATACTTGAATCAAAAACTCAAAAATGGTTCATTTTCTGTCTGTCATTATCACTCGATTTGATGAAAAGTCCAAGTTAGTCTATTTAATAATTCATTGAATTTAATTGACAGTCAAATAGAGTTTAGCAAAATGAGAATAAAAAGTGGATTAACATGTCAATTGACCAATTATACTTTTTGCTTATCGAATTCGACTACTAAAAAAATACATTTCGAGCCAATTACACCATTGTCGAGGAAGGTTTGGAGCCAGTAATAGATATGGCTAACTCATATATGATTTACTTTCATTTCAACCGTGCATAAAAATATAATATCGATGTGAAGGACTCTCTGGTTCAAACGCTAATTACACGTCAACGTGGACTTCTCTTTTCAAAAGAGAATTAATTGTCTGAAATTAATTGTATTAATTGTCAGAATATCCTTCTATTGATTTAATTGATATGATGCATTGGCTATAAAAGAGCTACGCCAGTGCACAACTTTGGTGCAGTATTTGTTGAGTTGCATTTGAGAGCACTCGTGTTACACGAGTGGTGTTTAATAAAGAAATTGTCTTTACTTCAACATTCAATTTTGTAACAAAAAAATTAATCAGTCTTTTACAATAAAACAAAAGTAAAATTCACAGATATATTTTTAAAACTTCAAGATCAAAAGTTAATTTCCCCTCAATAATTCCAAAAATTGGACACGAAATCATGAAAATCTTTCAAACAACGCGAAAAATCTATGCACAGTTGGGCGTATATCAGCCTCAAGCATTTGAAAATCATACGATTGGTGTTCGAATTTGGGCGGTTTTGATTGGAGTTGTAACAACAACTGTATTGGGATCAATGGCCTTTCTAATTAAAGCACAAACCTTTGAAGAATATTCGGATTGCTTTTATTCAATCATCACATCGTTTGTGTGCTTACCACTCTTATATTCAATAATTTCGAAGGCATCTAACATGTTCAAGCTCATTGAGGATTTCGAAGCTGCAATCGAAAAAAGTATGTATTTTAAATTGAATTCGATAAAATCGGTGGAAATAAATGACCACCTAAACTGAGTTGATAATAAATCATTTTTATTTCTACCTATTTTTAATTTAATGCTAAATAATTCAATCAATAAATATTTAGGAATGGGAAATCCGGTGTCCAAGGAAATCTACGAAAAGGCAAATGAAAAGATCGAAAAATGGTCAAAATTCATTGAATGTGCAATTATGAAAGTAGCACTTTTCTACGTTAATGTACCTAATATCGTCATATGCTACTATCTCTATTTTGCAACTGATTTGAAAAAAGACGCATTTCGCTTGCCGTTTCTTATGTGGTAACTTGAATATGTGGTAGGCCAGAATTATTTTGGTGATTTTTCTTCACTTTTCGGATTTTTTTCATGTTCAAAATAAATAGGTTTCCATTCGACTGGAAAGATCCGATCACCTGTTTGGTCGCTTTTGCAATAATTATTATGTGTATCTATTGCTGTATTTTGGTCAGTACATGCAACCTAATTTATGCGGTCGCTTCATGCTGGATGCTACTTGCCTTTGTAAAAGATCTCAAACAAGAAGTGAATACGTTGAATGCAATTGGCAAAGCCGAAGGGAATCAGACCGAAGGCAAGAAGAAGATACGTTCTTTCACTTTTACTTCAATTAAAAAGTTTATTTCAATATTATCCAATTTCCGAAATTTAGTCTCAGGACAACACCAATTTCATTATTCTGATAATTCAAATTGGTATCATATTTTGGTCATTCTCTATCATATTTTTATTCTGTAACTTTGGTGAGAATATAACCAGCGAATTTATGGATGTAAATGAGTGTCTTTATCAATGTGACTGGTACTTGTTTCCACTGCACATTCAACGTATGTTACCAACTATTCTGATCAACACTCAACGACCAGTTTTACTTCAAGCTTTTGGAAACATTTCATGCACACGTGACACCTTCAAAACTGTAATTTAAAATTCAGAGCCAAAGAGACCTTAATGTGCATTTGATATTGATTTTGGTGATTTCAGGTGGCAAACAGAGGATATACCTTCTTTATGATACTTCGTGAGAACCAACTTTAAAAACTGTTCTTATTAAAAGAATTTATAGAAACGAGTGTCATATGTTCAGTTGAAGCTCGATGCAACCTCAACTTTGAATAATATCACTTGACAATTTATGTTTCACATTTTTTCACCGTCACCTTTTTATCACATGTTCATGAGACGAGTCACATAGCAAAAATGCTCAACAAATTGTTGATTTTATCGTGATGAGCTCATTTGATTATTACACTTTAACACTTTTTTACAATTTATATAATTTCACTAACTATGTTCCACTTGCCACGACTTTTATCAAATAAATTTGCAGCTTTTGCTCACTGAAAAAACCGCGATCGTTTTACTCTATAATGGCTCAGTCTTCACCTGTTACCACCATATCTATGTTTCAATTATCACGGGGGACGGCAGTCCCCCAAGTGACGCAATACCCACATACATATGAAATATGTATATTTTGCGTCACTCTATATATACGTTAAAGACATGAAAATCCAAACCGCTGACTTTTAGAAAAGGGTTTTTGCATATTTTAGTAGTGCTCGGGCACCAAATTAAGAATCCGCAAAAAAAATTACAAATTTCAAAATTTGGCCGCCAGGTGGCATTTTGAAAAAATCGCTGAAAATTCACTTTTCTCCATTTTTGACCACCAAAATTATTTTTTCGAAAAAAAATATGTCCATATTCGGGAGCTGGGGACCACGTAGATAATGTTAAAAAAAGATTATCATGATCGGTTGAAAAGTGGCCGAGATATGGTCAATTGGCCAAAAATGGCCAAAAACCTCAAAATTGGCCACGTGGTATGTTTGTATGACCGCATTTTTCTCCGTACCTTCTTTTAAATTCTGTGAAATTATTTTTTTTCGAAAGTAGACTGAAAACTGAGCAAACTAATTTTTTAGTTTCAAGAAATTCGTTGCGTAAGTGGTTTTGGTCTGGGGTCGAACATTTTTGAGAGGCCCTTCTTGATTTTTTCATCAATCGGAAATTTTTATGGCCATCTGTACGGTACCACAATGATTTATACGTCGTTGGAAAGGCAAAAGACTAACCTTTCCGGATCCGAAGTCAGAATGGAAAAATTTTCAAAAATGTCCAATATCCGGGCGGATATAAACGGATACGGAGAAAAAATATATCCGTCTCCGTACGGATATTGGCGGATATGGGCGGATATAGGCGGAGATCGACGGACACTGGCGGACACGGATACGGGCGGATTAGCGGGATTCAGTTACCCGGAATACCGTTTCACTTTGGAACAAACATTGAAAGAGACATTTTTGCTTGGACAAAAGCCGTCCTAGGTTCTAGTGCTTATCGAAATAAAAAATGCGCATTTTTATGTACGATACAATATTTTGGATAACTTGAAGTTAATCAAGCTGCTTGCTGTTCATATGGAGCGCTCAACTAGTAAATTAGGACTTTTAAATGGATCAAAAATGATCGTAAATCAAAAAAAATTTTGTCGGTTGGCAATAATTGCATTTTGTTATTCATAATATAATTGTCATATCAATATCTCTTTGCTGATCTTCTGTGTATACTCAAGCAAATATAGAAAAACCACATGCGCAAAAGGAGAAAGGAAGAAAAAAAAAACCAGCAAAAATAATGAAATGATATACGCAATTTTTCGTATTCCATCTTCCGTTGTACGGCCAATAGTTTTCGCATTTGGTTCTACACACACATCTTATTGCCTTCATTATTATACGCGACGATCCACTTAAAGCAAAAGAAAACAAAAAACAACTAAAGAGACCACAAAAAGACCAGTATTTGAATAGTTAGCAAAGGAAAAATGATTTCTTGTGGCTCTCTTTTTTCCTCTGCGTTTATACACGATTCGGATATTGAAAAGAGAGCGCTTTCGATTATTTATTACATGGACGCATCTACTATAGCCAAATCCATATTTCTTCACCGTATTTATAAAGCTATAAATTTCCATTTAATCCCCGTATATGCTTGATGTACATCGTTTTGTTTTCAATTTTCCTATTCATCTTTCGATTCTGCAGGCATTCGACGGTTTTTCATTCATTTCAATCGATCTCTCTGATAATAATGCCATTACAACCTTTTTTCTTTTGATATCCGTCATTAAACGAAAATATACCGTCCAGTTAGACATATGGGCATAAAAAATGCATTGGCTTTCGCTTTTATCCGTTATCTCGGTCAAATGTTTGCAATTTATAAAATATCCAGCAACGGAATGACATTCATAATTTCCTTATAAATTCATTTTGTTTGTCTCGTGTCAGTGGGTAATCAGAATTCGAGTAAACACTCCTGGTGACTCCATCGAACAGAAATTGGTCATCTTACTATCGTAGATAAACCGAACGCTAATAAAATTGTAAGAGAAATGACAAAGCGGTCAAATGAAGTGAGCTAGCGTAAAATATGTATTTTTTTTTCATCATAAATCGTCATTTCTTATTTAATGTGTAGAAAACTGTTGTCGATCGAAATGCATGTATGCTTACCCCTTTTCCACCTTCAAACATATCCAAATGATTTTAAAAATGTGTTTATTATTTTTCGGGTTTTTATCTCAGTCTCCGGACGCCAACAAAATCTCAATGGCTAGCAATTTTTTTTTTTGAGCTTGGGTAAACGCAAAGCAAACACAACACAACAAAATTAAAGCAAACCGAATTCAGATCGAGTGTTTCTGAGTGAAAACGTTTAGCTTATTTTCTGTGAGTCTCCCACTCTTGCAAAGATCTCCATTATACACGTATTTCCAATTCCAAAATGCTGGGCATACCCACACTTCAAGGATTTTCTCTTTATTCTGTCAAGCGATGGATAATGGCAAAAATGCCAAAACATGAGCAAATATATAGCTTTTCTTATTTATTTGTGAGAGCATGGTATTAACCGGTCTATTTCCTATTTTTTTCCTCCGCTTTCCTTTTAATTCGTTTTGTTGCGAGAGAAAAAAAAAAGAAAACGAAAATGAAAATAGATCCAAGAAGGGAAATATATGTATATTTGTGTGTTGGACCAAATAAACTTCGGTACCATATCTCGTTTGAATTCATGGCATATCGAGCATGTAACATTTGAGGCGCACACATTCAGCGCAGACAATGCGTATGCACATACACCGACCACGCCGTTAGGAAGCAATGTTTCACATGCAAGCCAAATGAGAACACAAAACTGAAATTGGAATGGGTAACGGAAAGGAAGGACCAACAGAAACAGCAGCAGCAGCAGCAGCCGCAGTAGCGACAAAAAGATCCTTATTTGATATCGTTTTCTGAAATCCAAAAATTCACCTTTTTGCACGATTCGGAGCATTCGGCGTTATTCCGTTTATCCCATGTGTCGGCAACGATGGAATATTTACGAATGAAACACATCGAGACCAAATGAAAATACACACATCCAAAAGGGAACAAAAAAAAAGAGACGAAATGAAAAAGAGAGACGACGATGGAAAAAGCACAATGTGCCTGGCTTACTTATCCTATTTTCCGTTATTTTCACATTTTATTCCATATGCGATGACGGTTTCGCCGAAAATTCCAATTTCAATGCCTTTCACCTAGCCATTTATTTATGGCCGAACGAACCGGTTCTCGCTCGCTTGCACGCTTTATTTTTCGTCTTTTTCGCTCACTTTCTTTCCATTTGCACACACAGAGGCCACACGCGCCAAAGGAAAATAGCAACAAAATTATTTAGCACATATCGCATTCGCATCGCAAACGGTATTTTCTTATTTCTATTTATTTATATTTTTTTCGGGTTTCTTCATTCCTTTTCCTTGTCGGTTCGTTCTTTTCATTCATTTCTCTTATTTTCAACAAATTTTACTTTCCCTTTTTTTCCGCACGCGCGCAACTCCATGTCCATATTGCATTTTCTCTGTTTCGACACAAACTGAAATGGAATTGGGTGGAGATTATGTATTTGCAAAGATGCTTATTATTATTTTTGCTCAAAGAAAGAAGCGTTCTTGAATTTGTTTGGTGGTGATGGTGGTGATGGTGGTGCCCATGGACGAACGCCAATTCAGAACGTTGAGCGTATTTATATATATTTAAATTGTTGTTTCGAAACGCTTGCACAACCGAATTCTATCACTAAACAAGCCCAATTCCAGTTAGCATTGGATGTGGGTAAGCAAGTAATTTATTGCCATTTTTCTAGCACACAAAAATCTCACAATATAGCGAACGATTGCATACTTTTCTCTGTTTAGCTTACATTTAATTTAGCATTTGAGTAAATAGTGAAATCGCAAATACCAACTCTTGTTGTATCAGAATCATTTTCCCTTTGGATAAGTAAGCAATTCGTAAACTCATTTGAGGTTCGTATTTTCCATTTATGTAACGTAATTCAGAATTTAGTTGTGTTGCCATTGGTCTCTTTTCGACTTTCGTTTCACTTTAAATATTCAATTGGCCTATTTGTCAAAAAAATTTGCACCAGAAGAAATTAAAAATCCCATTTGATGTGAAGCGGCTCGAAGCCCGATAATCTACAAACAGTAAAGTTAAAATGGCTGATGATAACCTTATTTCTATGGGACAATATATTGTGTCCGGGTATAGTTACCACTCAACACAGTATTAAAGAAGAAACAACTAATCTCGTGGATTTGTAAGCAACGTCGTAAATACGCATAAGTGCAATAAAACACGCGAAGAAAGACAAAGACCCGATTCGCTATATGGATTTTGTGCTGAAGATAAAACTCTCACTTCTAATCTGCCAACTTATGCGGAAAAAAACCCCGAAATAGAAACATATATCAAAAAATGTCCCATCACCATAATCCCATTGAAAGTCGACGCGCGTGTGTATGTGTTCGCATGAAAGAAACTAACAACGGTTAGTTAGCATTTCCATTTGCTTGTGGAACATCCAAAACGTTTTGATCATTTTTGATATTCCATATGGTCGTGTGAATTTCAACATATGTGAACATTCATCTCATCACAAAATAAATAAATGAGCAAATCTCACTTTCGGATCATTCATTTAGCGCAGGAGTTTTGAATATGCTATGTTAAAAAGTCCACTCATTCCAACAGAAATCATAAATTTTATTTTTTTAAAAAATTAATTGGAAATGTCATTGAATGTGTCCGCCATATCCAAAATTTTACGTGACACATTGAAATACGTGGACCAATTCCTAATTGGACAATTTAAAAATGTAAGTCTGGCATAATGAAGACAGTAAAGCCAACGAGAATCATATAGAATAGAATCATTTCTATAAAAAAAAGAACCAATACAATCAATGGGGAATGAAAAGAAAATAAACCTGAGCATAAAGGTGAAAAACAAAATTAGAAGCGAATAGTTATAAAACATTTTTCGTTGACAGCAAGCAATTACCATTTTAATTTCGTTGTGTGGAAAAGTCCTTTTAAAAAGGGCAAAGAAAATCAATGACAATAAATCGTTACCGTGAATAAAAGACATTGAAAATAATGCATAAAAGTGAGTTCAGAGAGAAAACCGCAAATAATTACATAAAAAAATATGACAGCAACAATGGTAATGTAAATGGCAACAACAAAAACAACGAATCGATTTGCCATCACGCCGACGAACAATGCATAAAACAAAAGTGGCAGAAAAGACATTTCATTATCCAATTATGAAATATACCTTTCATCGTTTTATACGACAAAATGCTGTTTATATTCAATGTGTGTTTGCTTGGGCCATTACTTTGCAAATTCTTCTTTCACCATCACACTTCCCTCACACCCAGACAATTTTCTCATTCGATTTTTTTTACTCTCACTCTCTCTCTCTCTCTCTATCTCTGTTGTTCCGAAAATGACAATAAATTATACTGTGACCAATATGATTTTAATACGATTGTGTCAGCTAATAGCACATTGCCGCTTTGAATTCTCAATGAATGCATATAATTATCGTGTAGACTGTTACATCAATAAATATGCACACCAATATTTCGTGTGTCGATTGAAAGAGTAATTAAAAAAATGTAATTTTTTTAGTTTATATTCTGACATTTAGCTGGTACTGGCTTGCTTTTTCTCCTTCTCTCTACCCTCCGACTCGCAATTTAACGTCATTTTACATGTTTTGAATGAGAACATTTTTTAATCAATTGTTAATTGTAATACCTCGTGTGGGGATGTTTTCGAATGCATGAAAGCGGCAACTTATAACCAAGTGCACTGAAATATAAGTTTTCGAAGGGAAACGATTTGCACAGCTAGTCTAAAATGTTCGGCAACAATGTCATGCCGTTTCTATTTTATGTTGACGCCACAAAGTCAGTCCAATACTTTGAAATATTTTTGATGCCTGCAAATACTATGATATTTATGAAAAATGCAATCGATGAATTTAGTCGTTTATTGAAAGCGTCACAAAATATTCAATCATGTGCAATACACCCGTTATACATGACCAAAACCGAGGGCAATAACGAATTGTATTGAAATGGATATTAATTGCGAATATGTACGAAATGCAATAACAATAATAAATTCTTGAATGTCATATAGTAACAATTATGTATATATCGTGGACATGTGCTGTTCGGTGTTTTTTTTCTGTTGGTTTATTTTTTTCGTCATAGACTCGGGAATTTGGGATAAAAATCAGTTGCGTGGCTGCCTCTTCTGATAACACGAACAAAAACAATTTTGCATTATACAAAAACTGAATGCCCACTGTAAAGCGTCAAAATAAAAAAAAACATCGCTGTTTTTTTTTTGTAATCCAGTCGGTATGAAGATAAACAGTGAAAAAAAATGGTATTCCAAATTAAAAATGCATTTTATTTGTATTATAACGAAAATATTTTACGAATGAAATTTGTAATGGTTTTCCGTGCGTGCCTTTCTCATGTACGCAAATGTATCTAATGCATTGTTTGTCTGTATGCGATATGGATTTTGCTGGTATCATTGGTTAACAATTTTGTTGGAGGTAAAATTGCAAAAATCCATTAACAGTCAATTGGATATCGTCGTAATTTTTCATTAAAATTAAAGTGAATTCCATTGCATTTTATTCATTGTTGTTATTAATTTATTGTCATTATTTTTTTTTGTTATTGAATTGCTGTGTGATGTAAGCCATCGGTAAAATCAATCTATTTACATTTTACACATATATATATTACATGATATTTCTCTACACAACGAATGCATTGATGATTGTATGAAACGTTTCTAAATGTTGTGTTAACATATGCAAAACGTCGTTGGGTGTCATTAAATTGCAAAAAAGTACTTAACTAATCGCTTTTCTTCACCAAAAGTTCAATATTTTCCATCATATTTGTTTTTGTTCAAGGTTTTTGTTATGATTGCAGTGACAGACGGATGCAAAAAAAATGATGATATTTTGTTGTCGAAGGCAAAAGTGTGTTGTTGAATTGTTCGATACTTTGTAAATCGATCATGAATTCATTGGAATTTAATTTGGCTCTGAAATATGACAACACGAAATCATTTTGAAGAGGTCATAACATATGGTCGACTTTCAACACAAAACCACAAAATAACCTTTTGACTGACACGATTTGGCCGGTGCACTTTATTTATAACACTCAGCCAGCAGACAAATGCAAACACTTGAAATGAAACGCCTTTGACGATACGCAGTTGCCCACTTTAATTGGACACAATTTTTCAAATAAGTCAAAGCATTTTTCAAGTCCAGCTATCAAAAATATTGAAAACGAAATACAATGAAATGAGCACCAAAAAAATTAAATAAAAATACAACAACTATGTAAAAATGTTTAACCACAAACATTCCCCTATTTATTCAATAGAATTGTGAATGAAAGCCTAATAACACAAAATTGCCATATAATTTGATAATTAATTTCATAATAATCAACTAAATGTAGTTATTGTTTGTGCTTGCGTTTGGATCGAACCCAACAAGTCTAACAGGGGGCGAAAGCAATAATAAAAATGCCCAAACAATTATTGCAATTATACATATTCATCGAATTTAAACACACAGTCATTAATATCGTGGCTATTTTTGGCTGGACTTTATTCATTCTCAAAATTTTGACTTGAAAATTTATTTTTTATTGTGTTTCGTGGGCACTGGGCACGCCAGCATGAAAATAGACTCATGAAAATTTTGATTGTTACACACGGACATATTGTTTTTTTTTTCTCTTTAATTTTTGTTGTTGTTGTACCTAGTTCTGTGACCACGCAGTTTTTTTTTTTCAGACTTAACAATCCGAAATAAAACCGAAAACAGAAACGGAAAACCTCACATGCGTGCCACTTTTGAATCGCGTTTTCTGACATGAATGACTGCAAAACCATTAACTTTTCACAAAGTAATGCATGCGGAAAAATTCACTGAAAAGATGATTATCCCGTTGTAATTTTGGCTCATTTTAGATTATTACGATATCAATTAGGTAGTTTCCATTGTTAAATTATTCAATTTACGGAAGTTAAAATAGAAGCGAACATTTCAGTTTCAAAGCGGACAACAAAATCATGTAATACAAATCAATAAATTGCAAAAACAATTATTTAATTTCCATTTTGGAATGGCACAACGTCCCCAATAAACAAATTTTTCTTCGAAAACGTATTTTAAATTTCAATGGGAAATTGCTTTCTCGAATTTTAGTATTATTCAAATATTAACGGATAAAATCATTCTTAACCATTTTCACAGGCCAATGAATGAAGAGAGTTTTTTCCCCCACAGATTTGTCTTCGCATTTTTTTTTTGTTTCTCAAAACTTAGCCAATTGTAATCATGTTTCATATCGTTGATCTTAAAACATGGGAAAGTGCTTGGCTCACTCTGAGAAAAAAAAAACATACAGACAGAAATAGATTGAGAATGAAATATGTCAAAAGAAATGTAAATTGAAGGGATTATCGTGAAGTGAAAAGAGAAAAAAAAGATAGAGAATACGAGAGCGATAGATAGAAAGGCCGATCGATGGGAAGAAGAAAAAAAAAACGGAAAAGTCATTTTAAAAACGAATTGAGTATCCACAACAATCGCAACGTTTAGCAGATACTAAGTGTGACTTATAAATCTCATTTCACCCATCTAGATTCATCCAACTGTTATTATTCGTATTTTCCCGGATTTAATTTACTTCGCAAAGATGGGAAAAATCGCAGAAAAAACGAGAAAAAAAAATTCTTACAAAACTTAAATTCAATTGGCGACGATTACTACGGTGACTATGATCCGTGTGGCCCTGATATGAAAAAAAAGTCAAACCCGACAATTGCAACAGAATAAAAATCGGCATTAAACCGGTGTCAATGCGCCATTCAAAATCAGATCAGAATAATTATGGATGGATTAAATAAATTCCCAGAGGGTGTTTTGATGGTAACAAACAAAAAAATTTCCTCCGTATAATTTTCTTTTTGCTCCCGCTTACCTTCTTCGCTACATTCCATTTTCCCAAATTGAACAGAAGATAATATATTGAAGTGTTGATAATGTACGGAATTGCACACAAGTTTTTTTTTTCTTCCATTATTTCTGTGGCCATAAATCTTCGCAACTTTCCTATCTATATCTGTTTGTTGTTGCCTTGTTCTTTATTTTGTATTCCTTTTTTTTCTCTTCGCTTTTGATTTCGATTTCGATTAGAATTGCCTTCCACTTTGCTGTCTAGCTACTTTCAATGAATTAATCTGCAAAGTAATTAAGATAAAATGAACCTTTTATCTATTTCAAACACTTTGCAAGAACGAAATATTTAAATTTGTTATTGTTGGATACAAAACGTATTTCTGTAGCTTTCTCGATTTTGCAATAGCAAAAGTATGCATACAAATGCTTGGTCGGTGTTGAATAATTACGATTGTAAAATGAACTCCACCATTCGATTTTCAATGCGATTAGTTTATAAAAATATGATCATGAGAAGAAATGTACACAGGTACTCTCGGAAACATTTGGAAGTGTGCGAGAATGAGTGAGAGAGAGCGAGAGAACGAGAAGTATTATCATGATGAATGCCAGGATTTACGTGAGACAATAACAAGCGAAATCGGTTGATTTGTCAACATGTCAACATTTCATCAAATAATGACATTTCGAGTTGCGCTTCTATTGTTAACGAAATCCCATTTACAAATACTCAATGAGGCCTATATTATGATGTGTGGGTGTATTTGTTTGTTTTTTCAATAATGGCATTAAGTGTTGTTTTAGCACACATAAACGCAGACAAATCTGATTGAATCACATCAGAAAATCAAAAGAATCAACAATAAAAAAAATGTGTGTATGTTTGTGCAGAAACCAAATATGCGACAGCAAAAGCATATTGAAATCGGGTATAATAGTGCAAAAGAAAAAAAATCTGGGACTATTGTTTCAGTATCACCACAATGCAATTATCCTTCAATGCTGCTATGGCTTTTGGCTGTTGCTATTATTGCTGTCACAATTTTCTTTCTTTTACCCTTCTGCCGTAGCGTGCCGATGATTATTTTTGAATCTGTACGACGAAGAAGCGGGCCGAAAACGAAATAGAAAAATCAAAAACCACACATGCATTCAAACCTTGCAATCATGTTGCGCAAATAATGTAAATGTTACTTAGAAGCATACGCGCAATGCAATCGTTCCTCGTTTTTTTTTTTCGTTGTTGTTGGAACAATTAAGGTAACGGCACAATAACGTTCGTGCAAGCAAAACCAAAAACCGAATCAGCGAAACAAAAGCGCAAAAAAGTAATCACATATCGAATACAATGGAAAGTCAACAATAACTACAAGATCGTTTCGGCTGTTGGTGTGTGTGTTTTCGTAAAAAACAAAATTAAAATGAATGAAATAAAGCACATTCTGCATTCACTCAATTCACATAAATATGATATGCAGTGGAAATGGTAGTTTTTTTTGCTATGAATGAGACTTATTTACCATAATCATATTGTAGAATATTTTTGCGTTTTATTTCATAAACTAACGATTTTCTTAAATGACGTCAAAGAATGAGATCAAAAGTGCGGGAACAATGCTAGCTTAGAAATTCAATGCAGGCTGCTATGTGAATGAAATGTATGCTATTTTTAAAAGCATTCGCAACCCTTCAGGTAATTTTGGTTCATCCCTTTACCATGCATGCGTATAAACGAACAAACAACCGAACAACACAAACAAATGAAATTCAACTCTCAAATCATTGAATATCAACCAAAAAAAACCAGCATTTGTACAATTGGCAAAGCCTTTTATGCGCCAAAAATCCCGCTCTCGCGCCGCCGCCTACACCAAAATTCATCCCATTGTCGCCGGTTGGCAGTTACAAATTCTTATTTTGTTATGACTTCGGCTGTGCTGAATGCAATTCTCTTTTCATTCTTCTATCGTTTTTGTATTGTGTTGTTGCTGCTTTTTTTCGTTTATTTGTTCAGAATAACATGCGCACATTTACTGGTGGCAAAAAAAATAAAATGCAATGGCAATGCAAAATTTCCATCGTACGATCATCCATTTGACATGCACGAATCATATCATTTGTACCGTTATACGTCGTGTAGATATAAAATAATTTATAAAACGCACAACCTTCTAATGTGTAAAGTGTGAGTACAGTTGCTGTTGTTGATTTGACTAAATGTGGCCGACTGCTATTGCCGAACCACACAGCTGTGTGTTTAATAAAATATATTTTGTGATGAAAGCCACATACAAAACTGACATGGAGGGATAAAACATGAAAACGAATGCAAAACAACCAAACACGCAAAAACTCAACTAAATTTTATTTATTTATATTTTTGTGGTGGTAGTGATGGTGTGGTGGTGGTGGTGGTGGTGCCGCTTCTTTTTCTTTTTCTTCTCTTTCTTCTGCTTCTTCTTCTTCATGTTCCCCAATTATACAATACATTTGATAAACTTGCGTGGTGTTTTTATACTAGTTTCATGATTGTCGTCGTGCATGCTATTGTTTGAATTCCTTTATTATATCATATTTTACTTCATTTGCTCCTCTTTTGCTACCGGTCCCGATTCAACTTATTCATGGCTTGTTTCAGCGTTGCGCTGCAGTTTGCACTGGTTAAAAAGCCGAAATTTTATACACTCTTTTTTTGTTGTTGTTGTTGCTCGGAATAATTATGTTCTTATGCCATTGTTTGTGTACACGTGCTACCGGCTATTGTTTTCGGGTTGCTAGACACACAAAATATTGTTATTATCATGACAATAATTCGTGGAAAGCTGAAAATACTGGCAACAAATGGACAGTGTGGAAACCGAGCTCGGTAATGTATATTTTCATTGTCCCGAATTCATCAATTTATTGTTTTTGTGAATAATTAGATGAAATTGAGCTAATTGTTTAAATCAAACTTGAAGTTTTTCGAACGAATTCATGACAACCGCATAGAAAACGAGATGAAGAGAAACACACACACACACACCGCTGACGAATGCGTACACAATTTCGATAAATAAAACATTTTCAAGCCAAATGATGCTTGGGCCGGACAGTCTTCCTCTACGTTATGGAAAGGCGACAGCAATAATTTGTCATTTCCGTGAAATAAACAAAATGCCACAATGATTCAATAAAAGTGTAGTGTGATTGTGCAGCCTTGGCCATATATGAAAGTTAAATTGATTAGCATTTATAATGAAGATGTGATGTCGTGGTTAGAAGTATGTTCTTTTACAATACACGATCAAAATGAATGAGGCCAACAAGCTTTGAAATACATAAAAAGCATTGCACACTCAAAGATGAATACATTTTCCTGACCAAATAGCAATTAAATTTTATTGAGAGAGAAAAAAAAACGTTGATCTCATTGTGTGAGTATATACAAATGCATACACTGAGTTAGTATTCATTGAGAACTGGCTGGACTTGAGTGCACATTTCGAATGCAATAATAATATTCAATAGCATCAATAAAAATGATATATCAAAACAAACATTGATCTCTCTATTTGTTGCTGTTGTAATATATTAAAATTGCCATGAAAGTAAAGTCATTTGTATAGGGGGACACGCGTTCGCGATCACATCACATTAAATGCATTTGGCTGATTTGATTTTTTTTCATGAACAACAAATGCAAAAGAGATGGCACAACAGAAACCACGTGCGCGCGAGAGAGTAAGAGATAAATTGAAAAAAAAATTGAGTTGAATCATTTCTGTGCTAAGAAAGACGCACAGTGTGCAGATTTAAATATAACATGCGTACTCGGCTGTGGTACACCGGATTCTTCCAATTAAGTCAATTTGTATCGACATCTATATTGAAATTATTGTCCGTGATTATATAATGTGCCTTGGAAACTGATACAGACCCGACAAGCCATTGAGTGACAGATAGCAATGCACAAAATTCGAATGCGATACGCGATGCATTGCATTGCAGCACATTTTGTATTCGAAATTGGTACCTATTTTGGTTGTTTATTGTGGTTGCAACGATGTCAAAAGATGTATGACCGAATGGGCCACTGGAATTGACAATATTTTTTCTCTTCTGAATGATGACTGTTGCCATCCAGTTTCTCAATGCACTGTACAAAGATAAAACTCAAGTTGAATATATTGTATGAATAAATACAAAACACAATATATACTGTTATTATGAATAAAATATAATATAATTCGATGGCAGACATGGACATTTTTACGTTGTTTATGGTTTGAATTGAATTTGTAAATCACATCGAAGTAAATAAATTTGGCGAGGACAAAGCGCATATAAAACAATAAACAAAAATGCGGGGTGTCTAGAGACTCTCTTTTGATCACATTCAATTTTATATATGCTATATGATTGTTGCGACATTGGTTTCTTTTTTTCGTTTTGTGATCACAAAAATGCGTGGACTGAGCATTTTGCTTGCCATATCCTCATTGAGTAAAGCCCACAATCCATTCAGAAGATCGTTGGAACGACAATTTAAATTTAAATTAATACAATTTCACTATTTTGTATTACTTGATTGTGTTGTTAAAGGCTTCTCATTTCTTCCTTGTCGCTTGTTCTTTTTTTTGTATCAGAGCACTGTAAACCACGGACTGAGTAAGATTTGTGTTGAAAGCAGTAAAACGGTGACAGTTTGATGGAAAAATCAATTGTATTTTTGTTTAGTCAATTAATTCAGACATATTATCCAGTCATATAATTGAATATTCATTGCTACTTGATATACCGTGGCAATTGTGTGCAATACGAAAATTAGAAGAAATATTTGACGAATTTTACATTTACGACGAATTTATGGGCTACCAATACACGCAGTCAAAGAAAATGGCAGACAACAAAGAATTTGTGGTAAATGTGTTTGTCACTTTTCTTGCACATTCGAACCTGCCTTTAAAATTGACAGTTAGTACGACATTTACCACGATATTTTTATGCCATTTCGTTGAGATAAAATGGTAACAGATACAACGATTGATGTGTGAGTGTGATTGATTGAATAGAAAATTCAAATCAAATTATACGATTGTTTTGTTGCGCCACCATAGAAATGCTAATGATTATTTCGTTATACCATAATGGTTACGAGATTGTAATACATGCACTGTAATCACTTCATTTTATCCATAATAGAAAAACTCAATTTGGATCCGGAAAAAATGTGCATAGCATTTAATTTTGCACCAGCACAGGCACCAAATTACTCCATATTACATTAATATAATAAAATCACAGCGACGTGTTTTCCTCGACAAATATAAATTCTCCTCTATCGAACACATCGAAACGAAAAACAATACATGTACGGTGTAAGCATTCTATTTCTAAAAAAACGACTCTGATATAAAGTTAAGAACAAAAAAAATAACACTCAACAAAAACAACGACAAAAAAGAGAGAACTTTGTAATTCGTATAATCAGCAACAACTCACTTACATTCATGATTGTTTATCATTTTTTTTTTCTTCTTTGTTTTCGCGCTCATTTATGTTTCATTTGATCTTACGGTTATCGAAGCTACATAGCCATATTGTTATTACAACTGTCGTTACTTTTGTTGGAAGTTCCTTTTGTCTTGTTGGATAGCATTGCAATAAATCAAGTAGTAAACAATGGAACGGTGATATGAAACATTTTCATATCTGAAATTCATAATTTTTTTTGTTGATCTCCATTTTATTTAAACGAACCACGGTGAAAAGAATGAGCATTGAGCACACTTGCATCGAATGGGGAAAAAAGAACGTTTGATATAATCACCAATTTTGTGGCCTTTTTCCACTGTGTATGTGTTACAGTTCCTTTTGCATTGACTTGTTCCTGCTTCGGTGCTCGATATTATCTATTTTAACACCATCTTGCTGTTGCGAGTCTCTCTCCAAAAGTGTTGAAAAAAAAAAACTGCTGGCGTTGCGCGTGTGGATGCACAATAATAGAGAAATTCTAGAATGTATGAATTATGAGCAGTTGAATTGATAAAATTATTCAAACGAAGTGGTAACGTGTAGTTCAAAACGATTTCACATTGCCATCTATTAAATGCCACTGATTTTGAATGTTTGCACATAAAACTGAAGCAGTTAATACAAAAAGCGCAGCTTGAACATCTGACGTCAATTGAGAATTTTGGTTTGAAAATCGGCACAGTTGCTAACAACCGACAATAATTTTACTTTACGATATTCGAATTGTACCGACACAAAAAAAAGGTAATTTCTGAGAAATGAGTTCACCGTTTTTCCTGAAGGAATTTGGCAGACATCAGAATTTAATCAAATGCTTATAATTATACACCTCGCCATTAATTCGATGATTTTCAAATGGCGAATTTCGCCGCTGGACCAAAACATGATGAGTGTATATGAAAAATCGAAATTGGAAACGTGCACATCAACATTTAACGAACGTTACGTTTGAAGTCGTATTTATTGCTCATACATTGATTAAACATGTCAGATTCGTAAAACCTTTTGATTTCAAATTTTCAGTTTTTCCATAAATATGTGAATATTTGCGCGCGACCACGAGAGAGAGACAGAGAGGGGAAAAAATTCGTGATTATAGGCTGTATCATGATTTAAATCAAATTCAATATCATATCGTGAATTTTACATTGAAATAAAACGCCATTTATGTGCAATCCACCCGTTAATTAAGAGATTTTAAATGCATGCCCAATGGCAATGTGTATACTATGTACTATAGACATATATAATATATATTTTTATAAAAAAAATCAAATCAAAAATATCCATCTGCATCTTTTTTACCGTTTCGATTTTTCTTCGCAATATTTTTTCGTTCTTTTTTTAAACTCTCAATCAAAATTAGAATTCAATATTGAATGACATTTTCATACATTTTGTACGCATAAATTTGTTGGTGTATAATTTTGGTTGCAAATTTTGATTGTGCGATCCACATTTTCACATCGATGCTATGATTGCATGTTATTCAAGCGCAAATGATCGTATGCTTGGTTTTTCGACGTGTTTTGTGTGTGTGTGTTTTTTTTTTGTTTACGAGCTCCTTAGTTATTTACAAATTAATGATGACCGGATAAACAAACAGGTCTATTGCGTCCATACACACAATTCGCACACATTGCAATGTTCTTGAGTTGAATGTTTTATCATTTACTCAAAATCATTTACATTTTTATTTCTGCCATCTTTTTTTTTTTGCCTTTACTCGATCTCTCATTTTCGTCTTGATTTCGACGGACATATTTTTCTTTTTTCTTTCGTTCTGCATTTGGTAAGTTGAATTGCCGTTTCGACTTCGAAAATGTAAATTGTGACTTAAAGACGAGTGGTAAGAGTGTGAGATAGATAGAGAAAGAAAAACGCGTGAACAAGCAGCGAGTAATAATGGGTGCCATTGAAATGGTGCGCCAGCGATACATGTACAAACAGTCGAACATCGAATCATAAGATGAAGACGAAAGATTTAACAAAAAAAAAAAGAGAAGAGACATGAGTCAAAGATATTTCAAGAGAGAAGAAATTAAGAGGACGACAAGAAGCGTGGAAAAAGGAACAAAAACAAAGTCAAAACGAACAAAAAAAAAAAACGTGGCAAGCAATCTATACATATGCACATACGAAATATACAACTACACTCATTTGAAGTTGAAAACGTGTGTATTGTTTTGCATTTCAATTGCCAGTATGATAAGTTGTAATTATTTCGCACGTTAAATTAATATGTAGAAATATATTCAGAGTGAGTGAATGAGTGTGTGAGATGGAGAGAGAGAGAGAGAGAGAGAGAGAGAGAGAAATAGAAAGAGAAGAATGAGAATAAGAAACCGAAAAAGAGGAAAACCTGTGGAATGGTAGAACGATTCGAATACCAAGCCATGAATAAGTGTGCATGGGGCAACGTGAAACTTGTCTAATGAATGATTTACAATTTAATTTCCAATTTATGTAAATGAAATTTAATCCAAGTGATGTTTATTTTATCCGTTCGCCTTCTTTTCTTCATTTGATCTACGCCATGTTTATTTGTCTTTTTTTCATCATCATCATCGTCGTTGTTGTCGTCTTATTCATCGTCATCATCACGATTGTATGCGATGTTTCTTCTTATTAGGCAAATATTTTTTAGTTGTCGTTGATTTTGTGCCTTGCCACATCTGATCAATGTGCAAATGTATGATCGAGGTGAGATGCTTGGTTGTTTGTCGCTTTTTAGTAAATTCTTAAATTCAATCTCGTAGCATGTGCATTCCAAACAAAATACACACACTCACACACAAAAAAAGAGTCCCATTCCATTCAGAACACTCTATAAACTGTGGCAAATAGTAAGAATTCCTATAGTTAAATTGTCGAAAGTAGAAAAGTAAGAAATAAATGAATGTGCAGCAAAATGATATGAAAAAGTGAGAAAAGCAAACGCATGCGAACAAATACAGCAGAAAACAAGCAAATAATAGCAATAACATCTGAGAATATTCTACCCAATGCACATTGTGCGATCGTGTGTTAATTCGCTTCAAGTTTTCTTTTTTTTAAATTTCTTCATCCGATTGTTGGATATTTAATTCATCTGACGGCTGCTGGCACTTAATTTTGTCTTCAGTACACTCGCTTTTTTCATTAAATTTTCTTCTTCTACTTTTTTTTTGATTCTGTTGCATTGTGCGCGAGCACGTAACATTTATCATGATCGTGTAAATGTACGAAGCAAAAAAAAAATCGTATTTAACGTCGAATCGTATACGCAAAACGCAGCAAATAATATAATTAGCTATACATATGGTCGAAAAGTGAGAAATCCGGCCTCTTCATGCCAAAATGATTTCATAACGTATTCAACATCACCACACTAATGTTTCTGTCAAATCCTCTATCCCCCCCTTTCCCTCTATCTCAATTTTTCTATCGTCAGTTATTGTTTTTTTTTTTCGTTTTCAATTTTTTTGATTAAAGAAACATTGTAAAAAAATGTGTATGTAAATAAATATCGCGGATGTAGAACATGTAATTTTCAATAGAATGTTATAATTTTTTGTTCTTCAGTATGGTCTAAATTGGATCTATTTCAAACGCTTTTTAAACGTAACTGTAATCAGTTATACATTTTTTTTTCGTTTCTCTTGAAAAATTCAATCGAATTCGAAAGGGAAATTTCAAAAGAGTTAATTTTGCTTGCATGTATTGCCATTGTATTTGGGTGGAAAAATTTTGCGGTTTACAATTGGCGATATTGAAATATGCATAAATACACGATACAATCGATAGAGAGAGAGAGAGAGAGAGAGAGAGAGAGAGAGAGAGAGAGAAAGAGAGAAAAAAGTTAACGCAGCAACTAAGTTAGAGGTGATTGTAATGAATGTATTGTGTGCTTGAAAACGGATATTCTTCATCGGCTGGTAACAATGAGATAATTGGACTATTGTTATTGCCATTCAAATGCAACGATACACTCAATTTTATGTCTTGTTTGTAGTATATATATATAAAAAAAATCATTCGGTTTGAAATCCTCGGTTCTTTGTTTTTCCCTTGTTAGAAACATTCATTCAATTGGCATTTTCGGAAATTCAATGAGTTTGGATTACACATTCATACGTGTAATAAACTGGAGTAAAATCCATTCACAATCCAAACTGTAAATTGTAAAAGAGCGAGAAAAGTGAAGAACAGCAACCGCGACAGCACCACCAGCAGTAACCAAAATAAAACAACAACAAAACACAGCCAAAGTCTCATTGTTATAAGTTACACTGCCAAATATATGTTTAAATAGAAAATTAAATTAAGATTATGCATTGTTGTTGTTTTAAGTACCACCACTTTTTACCCATGCAATGCATGTACAATTGTAAAATCTATGCCAGACATATTGTTTGCATTATACCACTTGAGTTGTTTAACGCAAAAAAGGAAGAAGAAAAAAAAAACATACACACCAACAGCGATTTTATTTTCTCTATTCTGCGTGTTTTGATTTCTTCATTTTCGTCCCTTCCTCTCTCGAAACGTGTACGCACGGATATATTACACGCATTACATTCAATATATATTCATGCAAAGGATAAAAAAAAAAAACAACAAAAACCGAAAAAGAATCAACGACAGAAAAATGCTTGAAGGCTCTTTTCGATTATTTGTCTATAAGGCTAATTCAATTCGTTTGCATATTACTTGCAGGCATTATTTCCGTCGTTTTCTAATTCGAACGAATGCGATTCCCGTGAATTATGCGGTGCGATACGGATTTTTAACGTTTGCTATGTGAATATGAGTTTGAATTTCACTATGGGCATACGCATGATATTGATATGCTGAAATATATTTGGATTTGAATAATTACCCAACAAGCAATCTCCCCCAAATAGATTTTCAAGTTTCTCTCTCTCTCTCTCTATCTACATTCGTTCCGAAATCGAGACAAGAAGATCAATTAATTTTGGTTGCTCCTTGGTATCCTCTACCAATGCCATAATTGCCCAAACAAAGTAATATTGCTTAATACAAGGATCCTTTTTTATTCCATTGTTCATTCATTCGTTCGTTTGTTTGTTGAATGCGTTTCATACTAAATTAGCTAATTTCATCAAGCGTCTTGAAAAAAAAAATTACATTACATCAGCGTTAATGCCGATGTTCCGATGAAAGTGACACACGTTCGTTCATTGCTTTGTGTGCGCTTTATTTAATTTAAGCAAAACCAACGCGTGGAAATTAACGAAGAATGTGCACGCGTGAAAATACGAAAGACGCAAAGCAGCAAATATATTGGCACTTTCATTGGTTCGCAATAAATTCAGATTGGATGAAGAAGAGAGAGAGAGAGACTCCAAACGAGCTAAGTAAACGTAAATTGCATGAATTTAGAATATTGCATAGATGAAGACCAACTATGTACGACAACAGAGAGATGATGACGACGCTATGGAGAAGCGACAAACACTGATTTTGATTAACTAATTTTGTCGTTTGTGCGTTTTCGTGTATCGCTTTCTTTCTATTTGCGCCTTTAACATTGCTGCTGCTTGTAATTTGGATGCTAATCCATGTGCCAACATTAAACGGTACCTATTCCAAATGGACAAGATAGCGACCAAACTGAAATGCGTACAATACAAAAACCGGCATTCGACGGCAAGCAATGACATGGCAGCAACACCATTCAGTGATACACACACACACATAAGATTTATCTATATTTAATCTAATATGACGCAATTTATTTATCGAACCAGTATTGCAAATATACCGTTACGCTTTGGTTTTCGCTTCACTTTGCGTTCATTGTGGCAAACGAGATGGCGAAACAAAAATATAAATGAATATTTGTGAACGAAGCGGGCAATAGAGAACCAGCCATACATATACACAAAATGAAGATGGCAAAAGACAAATAAATATTCCGATATGGCTCAGAGTGTGTGTATGTGTGTGTGCGAAAGAGACAGAAAGAGAGTATCCAGAGAGCTGGAATGAGATACATGCGGCGAAATGAGTCAATTGCAATCGCATCACTTCCAATATTTATATCATATGGATGGCATCTATCGTATACAACGACAACACCACCATCGCCAATAAGCACACCGACTACAATTATATGGCCAAGCATTTACTGCTAAATGAAACGGCTTACAGAAGCACAGATAGTGATAGACATGGTTTAAATGAGTGGCATAGTGAAGAAAAGAAGCCTCCGTACACAAAGATAAGACTTTAATCCCCATGCAATTAGATGATTTATGATTTGGCCGGTTTTTATTTGTTCTTCTATTTCTTCTTATTCTTTTTTAGTTTTTGCGCCCGTCTTTTTTGTTGTTATTGTTGTTGGTATCTTTCGTTGATTTTGTTGTTGCACAATGTTTGGCTCTTTTGGGTTCGCTTTTTTTCTCGTTCGGTTTTATACGCGTAATTCTTCTTGCTGGTCTTATCTCAGCTTGACTGCTTTTTCGTAATGTTGACTTGATTTTTGCTGAATTCCATTCAATTCTGGCTGCTTTGCAAAATGCAGAGATTGAAGATGAGACGACACAGCCACACTATACACATTCTATCCAATGAATCCCATATGTGAATCGTGCATGAATATTCGTATTTCCATTTGATTGGACACAGCATCAAGTTTACTCTGGCATTTAACGCTCTGCACGATGCCATTTATATCGCCTTTACAATTTGTACAGCAAGATCGAAAACAACACCAAAGCAAAACGAACACCGACCAACAAACCAACAGATCCAACCGTTCTCATCTCGGTTTTTCTCTTCGCTGTTTTTTTTTTTAAATATGCGAACAACTGGGCTTCTATCTGCATTCAATTTTCGTCCAATTTAATGAAACTCATTCTTTTCAACGCCAAATCGAAAACCATTCAAATCACATATCAATATTTTCTGTAATTTACTCAATATTCATCTTTTCACAACTAACTCACAATTATTCAAACAAACTTCTTCATGAGTTTCAACATGTCTTCAGCATTTCGTCAATACCATTAACAATTTCGGTGTAAAATAATGTACAAAACTCTATGTTTTGTGGTACATTGCGGTCAAATGTAATGGTCACTGGCCAACAACAATACACCATAAACATGTGCTAACGCATTTGCTTTGGCGTAATAAAAACAATAAAAAAGGAGGAATTTTCGAAGAAAATCACATTTTTTGTCCCGATCATATGATGAACTCGGCTTAAAATAAACGCTGTAATTGTTGCATTATAAAAAAGTATTTTCTCACAAGAGATGCCTTGTTGTGGCTTTAAACGCAATTCGGCTTCACACAAACGTTCTTTAACGGTCAAATTATTGGTGTTTGTATCTTAGTACTTGATAGCTTTGAACAACAGCGATCAAATACGATGCAGTTTTTTTTTCGGACTGATTCTCGATAATTCTTATCACTGCTAAAAATCACAACCGTTTTTGTGTCGTATGTATTCAAATTTTGTTTTGTGCTTCATGTGTTCACTGTTGAAAAGTATCTGTCGTCCCTTCGATCAAAGAGTCTGTGCGCTGTGCGCACCATATAGGCTCATATGCAAAATAAAGCAATCGTTCGGAATTCTTTGGCAAAAGAGAAAGAATCGAGTTTTGAAACCACATTGAATAAAAGCGGCGTTCAATTCAAAAAATCGTTTGACCCACGATTTCATGCAATCGATCTGTATACAGAAGCTGTGAGATTTTGCATTTTTATTTGAATATCACTCTCTTATTCGCATTCATTTCGTTCGATTGGTGATTTTGTTTTTATCTTGTTTATGGTTGGTTGGTGATTCATTTTTAGCAGAAAAACATCGCACGGCCTCTGTGTGCATTCTGTAGATGCGCGAAGTTTCAGAATTCACATTTGTTAATCAATCGAAAGCCAAAATGTGAATGTGAATTGTCTAAAACAAACACAAATGTATCTCTAATCAATTGACTTTGAGAATTGTTTGCGGTCTTTTTTGTTCGTGCTCTGGCTTGCACATGATTGTCTTGAAGCACATTTTTTTTCTCGTTTCTCTCACAAAGTCACACACTCGAACACAATGGGATCGTTATTTTGTAAGTTGTCTGGAAAGATCCAACACAAATTAAAATCTTTCTATTCTTTTGTCCCATGTCATTTTCAATATGTTTTACAAGTGTATCTTAAAACAGCCGAACAAATGATTTGATCTTTTGATGACAGGGCCACATATAAACTTGGACAGACTGAGACTTCTGGCAATAAAATTACAGCATAAAAATCTATATGATACCATGATCCAGCACAGAAGTCATCGGTTCGATTTTAATTACTGCACACTGATCGATCTTATGTTATGTGGATATGCTGAGAAATGCCAGTTTCTGGGTTTATTTAATTTAATAAATACCATTGAAAAAATCGAACGGTTAAAATGAAGCATAGAACCAAAATGATGCAAACCAATGATAGTCATAAATTTAGATTCAGAGTGTGTGTTGACGGTAAACGATTATTATTCATTTTGGTTTATTGTTTATCAACCATTTACTTCTAATGTCAATGCAAATATAAATAAGTGTTTTGCATAAAAATGATTTTTTTTTCTTTCTTCCGCATTATGTATATAGCTTTATCTTTCGTGCACTCCCGACACACACACATATAAAAATATTCATAGCAAACTCTATAATTCAAGGTTACACGAAACATTTTAAAAATCGCGCAATGGCAATAGAAATCGCTGATGGTCCACACCGTATTGCCCTTGTTTGGATGCTGATTTATTTGTTGAGCGAAAAAAAAGTATTATAAATGAAAAAAAAAGAAGAATTGTGTCTAGGAAATAGATTGCAAATTTTTATCATGTTCGCACAACAAAAGTTTGGATGGTGCGTGTACTGCTTTCAATCGCTTTTCATACTTAAAATCCCAATCTTGTGCTGTCGCAGTGCTGTGTTAAATATATCCGGCGACAATGATGAATGTAAGACGTGCGTAATCTTGTATTTTCCGGCAAACATTCAGGCAAAACAAATATTGGTGCTAAAATGATTTTTTTTTCATCAGTTTTGATTTATGTTTTCGTTTTCAGCGCTTGAAATTTATGGCACTATCTTATGTGCACGGCACAATTCCTCCGGCTGCGCGTTTGCTCTACATTTTCAGTTGTTGTCAGTGATGATGATAAGCGCAGCACAAATGTGCCAATAGAAAATGTCAACAAATTAAATTGAAATACATTTCTCAGCCGTATAAAACTATTTGTATATTGTATATTTGCAAACAATCAAAACTCTCGAAAATTACCAAAAATCCACTTTTTAATTCGATTCATTTGCCTCATGTTCAATTCAGAAAACATTTTGCAACTTTATATTTGTCCATTCGCAGCATATTGTTTGAATATATTGTGTATTTTACTTGTAAAACTTTGCAATTGCTTGTGCCAAAAATTGTGAACGCTTTGCAATTTTAATTTTGTTAAATCTCTCAATTGAACGAAATGAAGATGTGCAAGCAGATAAAAATGGAAACAAAAACAATAAAAATTGTGAATGGATTGGGGCTTTATTCGATTGCGGGCAAAAATGAAATTTCAAAAAAAGGATCATGTGCAGCAAATATGAGAGAGAAAGCGTGGGACGACGCGGACGGAGAAAACAAGACACATACATTCAACCTAAGCTCGGATTCATGTGGATTCAAGGAACATGTGATATTGTTCAACTTCACTTGAAAATTGTATGGAAATGTTGACCAAATATATCATCCCGGTTGACAGTGCAATTCCCTTATCTGAAAAACAGTGTTCTCTAACTTTCTCAATAACTGGTTCTTCTCGCATTGTGAATACGCAGAGACACTTCGCACCAAATTCACTGCAAACAAAATAGATTGTTGAACGTCGGTTTTCATTTCCAAACGAAAATGAAAAACTTATTATCGTAAAATGGAAATTGAATAAGAGAAACGGAAAAGCAATAGAGCCCTCGTGGTTGAGGCCATGATGGTGCGACAAAATCTCACAGCGTACGGTTTGAATATTCAGCGTTTTTTTTGCTATTTCTTTTATTCTATGTTCGTTTTGTCAGGACGAAAAAGATGATGATGATGAAGAAGAAGATCCGTTCAAAATACTCATTATTTCATGTTACTACCGAATTCTGTATTCAAATTTCAGCTTAAAATCAAAATTGTTCGTGTGTGTCTGTGCGTCTATTCAAATCATATAACAATTCACATTTCATAATTTTCATGTCAATATCGAAGCGGACAATCGAATCGAGATTTTATGCAATTTGATTTGATGATTTTTTTAAAAATGATTCAATGATTCGACTTGAAATGAAAAAGTGTTCGAATGTGCGTTCCATTGAAAATGCACAGCATATGGTGTATATGACCAAGTAAAACTGGCTGATAATTTATTGCGCAAACAAATTCAGTGAAGTATCTAAGGAAATTACTTAATAAAGACACAATTGTGATGTATTGCACAATAAAATGTTATCCCAAGTGGCATCGTGGCAAATGAAAATCCATTGGCAGAGGGATGAAATACAACTCATTTGAAATGTAATCGCCAAACTATTGCGATCATCTTAAACACATTTGGGTTCGCATATGCATGCACCCACATGCGATGTCAGCGAGGTAAAGCAAAGGATAGCAAAACCATTACTCACGCCGCAATCTTTCATTGTGACGCTTTCATTCGTGCTATCCCTTTCGTTTCGTTTCCTTGAAAACTATGGTGCGCTGGTGTGCCTTCTCCATCCATCAGCCAAACAAGACTCAATATCAACATGCTGCAATGTGGTACGCATCTGAAAACGTGCGTTAACAGCATTAGCACTGAACAATTACAAAATACATTTGGCTAATTAAAGTTAAAGGGTTGCCATCCATGCCGAATAATAACAATAGAAACGATACACTTGTGAAATTACATGACACCGAAATGAATGTGAATTGAACAATGTCTAACTAATAATATTTTGGTGCGAATAAATCAATTTCGTATGAAAATTATGTCGGAAATCTCTGTTATGTATTATGTGTATATTTACAATGAATGTTAAGCACATCAAATGGCATCGATGGCCTGCCGTTTTCCCTACCCTCCATGCATTATATATTTATTCAATCTTTTTTTTTTTTTGTTCATCTTGTTCATCCAGAAAAATAATCATAAACAATTTTACGTTCTCCAGAGAAATTCATCAAATGGTATACATATTTATTAATGTATGATCCCTTGGCCATACGAAATTCATTTTCTTCGCTCTCAATTTGCTTTGTGAAAAGTCATGCTGTACAAAACTGATGTCAGTATCATGCTGTGCACAGTTCAATGGTTCGTAATCGCGTGCTCACACCAAGTAGCCAACGTGTTTGTGGCTATGATAGAGAAATGCAAAACAATACAGAACTCAAATAGCGCAAACATTGCGAAAGGGTTGTACAGCGCTCGCAAACGGAAAAATTTCGAAAAGAAAGTCGAATGGGGATAAAAGGAGTATATTAAAACAGAGAAAATAAAAGATAAAATAACAAAATTGTGCGTTGGACAAACAATTATAATTTGTTTTGGTTCAACTATTTAGCAAGGAAACAGAGCACATTTCCGGTACTCAATTGCGAAAATGGAGGTTGAAAGCATGAAAAATCGAGTCAAACAATTTTTATAGCAAAAAAAGAGAATGGAACTTTTTTCTCTGTTGCAACAATGGCAAAACACATATAACCGACCACAGACAAAGTCAATCGAACGCTGCACTTACTCATCCGAATGGGGTAAAAATCTATCGCATTTTCCAAGGATTTTAGTTAAAATAATAGAATCACTCAAGGGAATTAAATTAGCTCTTAAAACGCTTAAGTACGAGATGTTATTATTGTTTCATGATGGTGTCGTCGTCACAGTCTCTTTGTTCTTGTGAAAAGAGTATTGTCTTTGTGAAAACGATTGGAAAATGTAATTGAATTTTTTTTTGTTCCAATGTTTATATGTTATGCGCCATACTTTGTCTTTGATGCATCCGAAATAAATAGAAAGCGAATAAATATTATGATTCAGTATACCCATTTAGCATGTGAAAGGATGCATGAATTAATTTACTATAAGAAAAATGAAAACAATATGAATATTTGTTTATCAAGTATTCAGGTGACACTCAAATTTCACGAACAAATGTGACATGGAATTCTCGAAAGTCATGCCGTAAAAGTGTTGCTACTTTATTGTTTTTATTTTTTCAACTCGTGTAATTACTATTTCATTCTAATCGGTTACAAGTGTTTGGTGTGTGGTGTAAGTGTGCGAAGAGCGGATTTTATGTCGGATGTCAATTGATTGCCACTTCACATGGATTAAGGAACAAACACAAACAAAATAAAAACAGAGAAAACCAATCGCAAAATTAATTTCGAATGCTTTTTGGGTGAAGACCATCATGTAAAAATGTGTTGACACGCAATAATACAAAGAGGTTTTGTGTGGCCTGTCGAAAGGGCTCTCATCTAACTGACGAAAGTCTCAAGTGCACTCAAACGTGTGCGACGGCTGATTCCCGGGAATGTGTTCAATGCCATTGTATATATTGTTGTATTGGAATTGAATTTTAGCACCAAACATCCCTTCAACAAATTCATTTAAACCGCAGCACAATTGGCACAATATGTTACCCGCGTGCTTGCAGGCATTGGCAACTG
The DNA here is from genome assembly GCF_009176525.2 of Contarinia nasturtii. NCBI lineage: Eukaryota > Metazoa > Arthropoda > Insecta > Diptera > Cecidomyiidae > Contarinia > Contarinia nasturtii. Next base: position 1,711,618 of record NW_022197768.1, read on the forward strand.
AATTGGCTCAACATTTCCCATTGCTTTAATTGTTCACAGATTTAAATAGAAATCAAGTCAGACTCCGTTTATAAATTACCGACATTTTCTTTGCGTTCTAGTTTGAAATGAAAACTACGAACAGTGTGAAAACCATGAATTTATGTTCAATAGCAAAAGTTCACCTTTCATCTGACGACTGTTTATTGTGCGTGTTGCACACCATACGCACACTTATATTTTCGATTTATATTCTTTGATTCACATAATTCATTTTCCTAATTAACGAAAATCAGCCGAAGTGACAGTCAAACATATGGAAGCATTTATAGTTGTTTTCATCTAGCTATTTTCACTCACTCTCTCTCTACCATTCGCAGAAAATCCCCTCTTTTCAATGAAACATTCGCATATGAATTTCATTTAATTGAACGTGCAATAAACAATAGCAATGAAACACAGTACGCCATTCGAATGTTTTTAGCAAATTCTAATTATCCTATCTTTGGCACCAAAAAAACTTTTTTTTTTCAAGAAATAAAAATAATTGTAACAGCTGCTTGGCCAATTACAATGTCTTAAAATGGAAGTTTGTCGTAGAAAAAAAGAGAGAAGAAACATCACCAATCATACACACATTGAAGAACCAGAGAAGAAAGTTGAGAGATGCAAAATGCTAGCAAACAATCATCGTTAGATATCGCTTCGATGAATTGGATTGTTAGTCTTAGTGAATTCTCGTGGGGATTTCATGTGTATTTCGTTATTATTCGTTTTGATGAGTTTCACTTTTATCCTTTTGGTTATGTATAACGCATACACACAGTCTATTTGGTTTGCATCATTTGGACCATGTGGAAAATCCATCGTCCATTGGTGCGTTTTAAATCCATCGTCCATTGGTCGCATGTCGGTGTGTTCACAACTTATCATAATTTGGTGATATAAATGCAGTTCGTTACATTGAAAATATATCAATCCAATTTGTAATGGTATCCAATTATAATTAGACAGTCTGCAATACGTGATCTCGTGTATTTCGTATGTTCGAAATCAAATAAGCATGAGAGCAATCGCATAGCAAGCAAATTGAACTTGTTTGGCTCATGATACATGAAACACCGTCAGTTTGTAGCCCGTACAAAATTTCTTGTATCGAAATAACAAAAGTTTTCATCACATGAAAAGTTCGGTCATCTCTCTTTCCACTATCAACTATGCGTGTTGCCTACATACGATGTACTATGCCAAGCATTTTATCAGCTTATTTTAATAAAATGCACATTATTTATATTTGCTATCACTTACAAATTTGATGTCCAATTTCCAATAATATATCGGGAAACGCACAATTTTCCCGCTTCATTTTTTTATTGCCATATATTTTCTTTTCTCTCTGTCTCTCTCGCTCGGTGTGTTTTTTTCTTGGTACGTTTAGCACATTGGTGGAGAAAATTGAGTATGTCAAAAGGAGGGTAACATCTAGCAAATAAGAGGCGGTATTTGAAAAAAAAGAAGAAGAAGAATGAAGACAAAATAATAATAACGTTTGAAATGATTAGGTCAACCTAAACCTTTAATGCTTATAATGGTTCTAGGAAATGTGAGATCATATCTGGTGCTTTTTCGATATATCTGTCTTGTATGGCTTTGCCAAAATGTGAGGATATGTCGATTTCTCGACGAAGTTTGGCATCGTTCGGATCTATATATGTAAAATGATTTAACAGTGATACTGTGCGTCGTAAACGTTTCTCTGATAAACCACTACATTGGCTCATATATTGAATGTTTTGTCTTATACATTTAAATGACGACCATTATACCAGTAAGGAATCGGTAACAGATCAACATCGCCAAAACCTCACGATGAACACATCGATGCTATCATACCGAAATCAAAAATCTAAACGGGCCAATGTCCATATACAATTACATACCGTATAGCGTATACACTTACACATATTGCAAATAATATATAGAAATTCGTATATGTTTGAAAACGTCGTATAAAACAAATTTGTATTTATTGCATATTGGATAAATATGGTGACTAAAGAAGGCGATTTTTTGGGGATTTTGATTTCGCATATAAATTGTTGTTTGCTGTCAAGCTTACCTTTTTCTACTGTATGGTTTTTTTTCCTCTCTACCATGCATGCAGATGGGAAAATAGATTGGTGTGTGTGTGTGTGACGCCGTGGTTCAGATTTAGATAATAGTCTGAACGAATAACCATTCGAAAATGTGTGCGCTCTGTTGTCCTGATGTAACGGGGCAAACTCGAAGGTTTGCCATTGAAATAAGGGAAAATACTTGCATGCAATATACCATTTGGCTGTATATATTATCAAATGACCAGCGAAGTATGTGAATGTTTCATATGCGATTTCGGATATCAGCATAATTTTTCGGTTTAACTCTATTTGATGCGCTCTTTCTTTGCCAACCGGTGACCGCGTTCATGTATGTGTGCGTGATTTTTTTTTTTGGGTTGTTACCCCCTCTCACTTTCACCTCCTGTACCTATCTCTGACTGGACAAAAGTCATTATATGCAAGAATGGTCATTTCGAAATGGAGATAAAATACAATTGCCGATATGCATACGCTTCATAATACGTGGCTCAATGTTGAACGCACATTAATATTAACCCTTAAGCCAATTTAATTTGAAAGCTAAATGGGATTTTTAACGTTTTCATTTTAATCGAATACACGTTTACTTGTTCATATATTTCCCATGCTTTATATTATGTTTAAATGAAATCTCATTTTGCCTCGACCCTAAAAAAACTGATCGAGATACACACAGCTGTGCTGAGATCGACTAAATGACAAAAAAAAAAAAAAACAATAACACATATAAATACGGGAGAGAGAGAGAAGGAATCATAGTACCAAAAATACAAAATTGTAATATCACAATATTATGATGAGCTAAACAGGAATATAATCGAATATTTATATCATCTTCATCAAATCAACATTAATCTACATTAATCACAGTGCAAAAACAGGCAAAAAGAATGTGATGAAAGATGAAAAAACAAAACTAGAGGATGAATACAAAATGAAATTGATGACGACCATTGTCAGGACAATTTATCGTGTAACTATCGAGCGATTGAAAGAGCAATAGAGAGTGCAAGAAGCTGAATTTAATATTATTGTTAGCATTTGATAATAACTTCACCACCCTCAGACGTATCCATAAAAAGACATAATGATCACCGTCTGTTGCATCGTCATTAAATATGGATACACGACAGAACTGCATCACATCGACATTAGCTTGTGAACTAACACCTCAGAAGTGAGCAGTTCTTAATGTTGCTAACAGATTATCCGAGTTTGATCGACTCAGTGCCAAAGTGGCAAAACAATAAATGAAACGAGAGAAGAAAAAAAAAAACAACAGCTACAACAACAGCGACAGAGAAATGAAAAACAAGAGAGAAAAATATGTTTATAATAGCCTTTATTGAGACTTGGTATAAACAAGCAGTTATCGCAAGCTGTTGCCATTTTTCTCTTGTCATTATACAATATTATTTCATATTCACACTTAATTTTCTCACAAAACTTTTCGTTTCGTTTCGTGTCCCAATCAAAATATAATATAATACAAATTGTTCACATGTGTTGCCGTCTCGTTGTTTAAAATGTATCACACTTGTGCGATAAACCAATCAGAAATGATGTTGAACGAAATATGTATTGCAACCATATTGCACAGATTTTCATACGTGTAATAATAATGAATTGATTGATGTGACCTTCGCACTTATCACATTTTTGTGGAACATTTTTGATGATTTTATTTTCTCATTTCCATCCCTCCGGATTTAACGAAATCGGAACGATAAAAATGGTATTCGAATAAGGTTAAACATTCGGCAACTAAAACGTCTCAATTTTCTTAATGAAACATTTTGAAAATGGTGAATTAAGCTGAGATATGCTATTCGGCTTATGCACTGAGGATTAAGATTAATAATGATACAAAAGTCGCGGATAGAATGTTTGGAGCGCATCTCATTCGCCAAGAGCATTTTCAAGCAAATGAATCACACGCCGCGTATACAGAAATATAGGCGAAAGAAAGAAAAACTACAAATGAATATGAATTCAAACATATAAACATTGTGTATGTGTTGTATTTAAATTAGCCATAAAAAATGTTCGATTCGCGTTTAACATAATCCTGAAATCATTACGTTGATAAATGAATGAGCGTCTTATCGCTAAATACTCGATTTGAATTTGAATTCTTAACACCGTACAATAAATGAACAAACAACAAAATCTTTTGCATGCCATGCGTTTCGCGTTTTTCATATCGGGTTTCATTTCCAATTCCATTTGCTGATAAGAATTTCAATCTATGACATATAGCCGTTTCTTTTGTGCTACACACTGTACGCAATGTTATAAGCATCGCCGAAATAAGGGTATGATTTGTTTGGCTGAAGATGTAAACCCATCGACTGTGTGTATGATACTCTTTCGATTTCATTTATTTCATTTGCCAACATTAAGATGCTTTCAGACACAAGTAATTACTCATCTAATATTCCTGAAAAGGGGTAAGAAGACGATGACTTCATTTCAAAGTCAAACAAAAACACTGCAGCACATCAACCATATCGAAAACAATGGCAGCAGCCAGCGGCTTCAAAACATTTTCTGATAAAGCAAAGTGTTCAATATAATTTTCTTCGTTTGTGGCTGAGTTTTCAGTAGAAAAGCGGTAAATAAAAAATGCTTTGCAAAATCATTAAGTAAAATATGAATGCAAATATAGTGGTGAAAAAGTGTGTGTGCTTTTTTTTTCAAATCAACAATAGACTAAAATGACATATATATATATATATGAGAGCATTGATCGGGTTTGGTTTGGTTTGGTTGAATTTTAGTTTTGGTGTGTGCAATAGCGATGCTGAGAATAGTCAGCAGTCGATATCTACATGCAAACCAACACGAAAGAGATTTGGTATACTGATGATCAGCTTACTACCAACTTTGCTCACACATACACATACATACACGCACCGAAACACACGCTACATGGTTCTGGCTCTGCAAAATTTTTAATAGCCATGTTTACGTTTTGAATCAGCAGCAAATCAGTTAGAGTACACACGCGTGCTACTGTCGCCCCGTCGCCATTCACCACTCACCCGATGTTTTTGTGTTTGTTTGTTGTTGTGTATTTTCTAAACTCGCATTCCGCACATTCAATGAATTTATTTGTGTATGCAAGGTTTTTTTTCCCTGCGCTTAAATGTGGCTCGGTGGTATGACGTCTACCCTCAAAAACAGCATTCACTCATGCATAAGTTGTCACATAGTGATTAATGGGTGTCGAACAAATTGTCTAGAAAAACAGAAGGGGTCATGAATAAAATAAACAGATATTACATCGTTTGCTGTCTCATTCTACTCGCACTTTTTCTCTTTCTATCTTCCATTTTCGATCTGTTTTTCGTCCCATTTTCAACCCGATGCGAAGCAGAACAGCATTGGATATGGATATGTATATGTTTTGTGATTGTGTTAGAGTTGCTCAACACCAGAATGAATGCAAATTGTTAGATACGACAGTATAAGCGATTTTCCTCCATGCTAATGCCAACAACCACATCCAAATACATATCTTAACTGATTTAAACATATACATATACGCGCGGTCACACACACACACACATTTTCGCTCTCGCAAACACACCGCCTATCAAACGGCATTGAGCATTTGGTATTCATCAACCAAACTCCGAACAAAAGCCAAATTCACATTAGAATTTGTGCAATTATTTTTACATGAGATTAGTTCTCGCATCAAATTTTCAAAAAGATAAACCATGAACAAATATAATGGATGCGGTACTGAATAACATTGAGCATATCATACTATCTCGTCTGTCGTTTTTTCCTCCTCCATCGAAATACATTTTCTTTCCGCTTTTTCGAAAAAGGAAAGAAAGAATCCGAAAAATGTGTCGAATGAAAGGAAGTGCGATAATAAAATTAAAAATGTTTCATGTAGCAAGACCAAAAGCAGATACAAATAAGGGAACTGAAACTAAATTAATCGTCAAACGAAAAACGCGAACAAAACGTGCACACCGTGTTTCGATCTCGAACCACAAGAAGTTTACAATACAATTTGATTAATGGTTGGAAAATTTTAATGTTTTCTTCAATTTTTTTTTATATACAAAGTGCATTGGGTTCAGTGAATAGCACATGTGTCTCTTGGTTATTTGTTGTGTGCGCGTATGGGATCAAAATGGTGCACATTTGTACAAAACGAAAGAAAATTATGAAACTGGTATGTTTTCCATTAAAAAGGAGGTTCTCAGTTGTAATCGCGCGCAAATATACACACACAAACACATTTTGTTTCTAAACACTATTATATTCATTATATGACATATCGCTAACGAATTTTGTCAGTTTTTCATACAAACACACACACACACACATATATGAAAACCATTGCATGTAGTTGAATTTGAGCAAAAAGCACACATCAACAAATAATTGCCAAAATCCATTATTCATTCCATTTGAATGTTCACTTAGGTGTTTGAACCCCATAGGTCTGGCATTCGTTGCATATTGAAAATATATCGAAAGATGTGTACACATCGAATCGATCGCATGCAATTTTTCCCGATTAGTCAATTTTCGATCTACATTAAGGAAGCATCCGAATGCGAAACGATGTCTCAACTGAACAATAATTTGGTTTATGAATAAAACAGTCGATAGTCGCTTAATGGGCGTTCAGGGAGCACAAATAATGGCATTTGTTGGTTGGTGTCATCGAATGTGCACTTACATTTTGGGAAAAATTCACTCTCAACAAATCTACACAATAAATAAGCGAGAAAATGCGAAAAATTTTGTTCGATTTTATTTGAAAAGTGCACATTTGATGACAGTGCCGATCTGATGACATCTTTTGCAATTTCATCGAATCGAATCGAATTGGACGGAATCGAATGTTGAATTGCGTTGAGTGTATTGCTTCATTTTCATTTATTCATTTTCATTTAGAATGCTATGTCTGTATTTAGGCATTGCCGTTAAGCTATTAAGGAATATTGCAATGGCGACACATTATACATTTAAACTAGCTGCATTATGGGAAAGCAGAGATGACGATGAGAATGATTTGGCAAGGTCGACAGATATGTATGGAACAAAAATTGAATGGGCAAGAATCAAACAAACAAAATACAGAGAGAAACAGATGAATTGCAGCAATTGAAAGGAACGAATGAAAAAGAAAAAACGACACACTCACACACTTAGAGAGAAAGAAAAACGTAAAAATTCCTAACCCAAACTAAAAGCGAAGAGACGGCATTAAAGCGTTTTGGTAAATGTACGAAAATTGTACACATGGCGATTCATATGTGATATTGCATTTTATATATTATGCATGTCGATGGATGTAAAACCATTTTGTAACCGACTCTAACTTGCTTTTGTACATTTTATAGCAACGACGAAGCAAGTGAACGAATTGAATTGAGGGTAGCGAACGCTTGGAATATGTGCTCATCATACCAATCCAAATGAATAAAAGATATTTGGCTCTTTTTCGAATCCTCAAACCAATCCACAAAGTTGATCCATCTCATTTTCGTGTATCTCAGCTTATAATGTATCCAAGCATTATAAATATTAGATCGAGTTCGTAGGAATAGAGTTGAATAAAAACCAGAAAAGAAGTGAAAAAAAAAAGAACGAAATAAAATAAAATGAAGAGAAAACCGAATGGAATGAAAACACGTACACAAAATGCTTGGGAAGTGAGTGAAAGAGCCAGAAATAGATAAAAGAGTGAAACGATTTGCAACCCTTGAAACATCTTTTGCTATATTGAATATGGTATAATGGGAAGCGCAATGCATTTTTTATGTTCAAAACGCCTTTACTACTGTTTGATGTCATTGTTGCCATCATCATTATCAGCTTGTATATGTATGCATTTCACTAACATTGCAGTGTCAAATATTACATTTTCAATAATTTTCCTCAATATATCTACATAAGTTTTAATACATCTTCATGGTACAGTCAAAACCATAGACTCATGTGGCGCATGAACCAGAGCCCACAGATAAATGTTTCACGTTATACGAGAACCGAACACACACACATACGATTTATGAATAAAAATATTCGTCTCAACCACTTTAGATATATAAATATTTTATTAAATATTACTTACTGTTTGGGTTTTTTTTCTCGCGATGTCACAAACCATGACCCGTTTTGCTTTCACATATTTGCTTTGAATTTACATCGCGAAATCATTATAATTATACTTCTCTTTTTTCGTCATCATTTTTATGCAGAAAATGTGGTTAAACGATCGTTGCCACCGATCACATTCACTCGAAATATTGTCGTTGGTGCATCTATTTTGCATCAAATATGATATACCTAAATTCTATTCTAGGTATGCAGTATGTGCATGGGTTACGAGCTGAATGAGAGCACAGACGAGACGAAGACAAAAAGTACTTTCATATTTGTAATATAAATAATTTATAAAGCTGCGGCAAAAATATTATGCGGCATGCTATTTGCGAAATGGAAAAAAGCTTTGAAATTATGGCGGATAACATGATATTGAAAAAAGTATCATTTTTTTCCCAATATGTATTTGGTTGAATATGCGCGACCTGATGAAAAAAAAAAATAATAATGTTTACACACACAACGCATGGTTTTTCCTTATCGGTTTAAGTTGACGGCACTTTCTAGTTGTGCACTGCTCCACATTGATGACGGTCTGCGGACGGATTCACATTCACACAAAACTCATTCTCATAAAATAATTTTCTGGATTTTTTTTTCTGAAAAAAAAAAATTGCTGTTGCAACAAACGAAAGCGCATTGAACGTTTCACATGTACTTTTTCATTTAAAATTCCATAACTGTCAATATTCGCGGCGTTCGTTCAAACAAGCAATGCGAATATAGACGCGGGATTTTTGTTCTCGACATTTCATATCGCTTGACAAAAAAGGAGTACTTTTTTGTCGGTTCATTGTGTTCGCGGTGCCTCTTTTTGTTGCTTCCTATAATTGTTTTTTTTTTGTCTTCTTTTTTTTGCGATTTGTTTATTTGCTGGCTCAGAGTATAGTATTTTTCGCTGGTTGGGGGTTTTGTCTTGTTTGCCACATCGATTTCTACACGTAGGCTCTGGGCAACGACAGCGACAACCATTTGAAATGTTCGTGTTATGTCGTCATTTCGGCTTGTCGTTAAACATTTATAAATAAATAATATATAATAAAAATTGACGAGTACTGGTAATGCAAGGTAATCGACATCATTTACCTATGTAGTGCATAGCCTGATGTTTTTTCTCCTTTGTGTGGATTGGTTCTTCATTCTCTCTTTTTCTCTTTTTTCTCTCTCTCTCTCTCTCTCTCTCTATCTCTATCTTTCTGTGTTTTTTCTCATTGAATTGTATTTTTTTTTGTGTTGGTTCTCTTGTGTCGTTAGTGCTGCCGGTTTTATTACGTTTTTTTTCTCTCTCTCTCTCTCTCTCATTTCACTAGCATTTTTGTGATTCATTTTTTGCTCTTCATTTGTCGTCCTCGACATTTATTTATTTATTTTCTTTGAGTATTTTTTGTGCCTTCGTTCGCTCGTTTACTATTGGCGAATGCATTTAATATGGGTAATTTTTGTCGTTATTACATATGCTTTGAAATGAAGCGAACGTAAGCGCGCATTCTCTTATTGTTTCATGTTTCGTGCATCGCGCAGCTTCGATGGAGAAGTAATAAGGTTAATGTTGACGAGAATCACAACGAAAATTGAATAAAATAAATTGAATGCTGATTTCGATGTGAGATCATTTACCATAAATATAAAGCTCAGTTTCAGTTGTTGTATCTCATACAGAAATAATGTCATATATATATATATATATTTCGACACAAATAAGAATGTCTGTCTCTCAAGAGCGCCACCGTGGCGCAAATATAAAGTTTTCTATCGCCTCCATAATAAAGCCGGACTTTGAATTTGCGAAATGTGGCTTCGTGCCAATATGAACATAGTTCAATAATCTGGCGTAAAGGCGCTCTATCTGCAAGCCGTATCTACTTTTGGTTTTGCTTTTACAATTTTATTTGCCGAGGTTTGTGTGATATTTTTTTTTCGTTCAACGATATATGTATCCATTTTTATATTATTAAGCGCAACTTTTTCAATATCTTCACTCATTACTGGGATTTCATTTTTCTTCTTATTTTCAAGCTTTGATTTTTCTCTTCGTTCTTTCTCTCTCCGGTTTTTTGCTTCTTTTGCTTTGTTATTATCCAAACTAAGACTCAATTAAGCAAAACAGAAACTTTATTGGTATTCTTTAACAAATTCATTCGATAGAGGTTATTTGTTTTGCCGGTTTTGAGAATGAAACTTAAAAGACAAAGCACACACTCCAATAAAGGTTTTATTATTACATTATTTTATAATACAAACTCAATAAGCATTCAAAAGAAGCGAACCGCTGTCGTTATTACGAATTATTACATTCAATTACTGTTGCCATTTATGACAGCAGACACAGAATCAATTGGGAATTCATTATTTGTTATAATTTAAAAAATCGGCAATATTGTAAGGAAAAAACGATCCTTATTCAGGCCATGCCTTTGATTTCATACTACTTGATGAACATATTCTATATGATATTTAGTAATGAGTAACTTTTATTATTGAATAATTTGAAATTATAAAACAGATTTTTTGTTTCTTAATTTATTCATACTATTAAGAACATTAAAATTTGAATTTGAGCGACAGAGTACAGAAAATGCATACATAGAGATGACTACTGATTTTATTATGCATTTTATTAATGTAACAACGACTTGACTCGAAAATTAACCCCTATCCCCAAAATAAAAAGGCCAATTATTACAAATTTAATTGAAAATGATGTAAAAAATGCAATTCCTTGAAAGATAACCGTAAAATCAAAACGTACACACAAAAAATAAACCTGACAAATCATTTTAGGATTCCTATTAAAATATTAATTTGTAAGGTTTCCTTATAATATGGCAACATTTTATTAGGAAACCTTTAAATAATAAAACATGTTTTGTTTCAACACAGTGAGGTTTTGACGTTTAAGCGCGCCAATTTATTAGGATTCCTGTTAAAATATTGCGATTTTATAAGGAAACCTAACAAATTCATTTTTTAATAGGAATCCAAAAATAATTTGTGGGGTTTATCTCTTGTGTGTAGTGTATGAATAATTTCTGTTAATCTATCGTTGAACAAAAGATGAGAAGACACAGACATAGAATGTGAAAAATGCATGGTTATTTTTCACACGTATAGAAGAAAGTACATCTAAATCATGTGTTTTTCAGCCATCGTTATTGGCTTAAAATAACCACTAGACTGACAATCTAATTCCCAGTTGATCCAAAATCATCTCAATTCCATTTATTTTCGTATTTGCTCATTTCTCGAGACGTAACCGGGCTGCGTATATGTGTTTCAGTCTGTGCGTTCGCATCTGAAATGACATACGGTTCGTGTACTTTTCTCCTCTCATATTCGCATCATCATTTTTACGACAGAATAAAATTGTAATAAAACCGCTATAAAAATGTGCTTTTTTATTGTTACGAATAATTTTTTTAATGTGGTCCGTTGCAACCGCATTTCGGTTGGCCGTGATGCGCATTGTGTTGATTTTGTATTTTTTATGTGGGAGCTCCTTTGGTTTTATGACGTTATATATGGTTGTTGTATTCTATATAGTCTGATATACATATATTCACGTATTTATGAACTGCGCTTTAGTAACACTTTGTTTGTTTTTGTTCGTGTCTCCATTTCGTTGCATATTTGATCCTGATAAGTGATTGACTGTATGCCATCAAAGATGCGACACAACAAATTCATTGATGTGCAAATGTCACACATACTTTTGATCATTATCATCACTATCATCAACGAGAATTAGGAAAGGTCATAAAATTCAACACGATTTTTTACGATATTTATTCAACAGTAGTATAGCAAATAGCATATTTTTCGTGTACCCAATTGAAATGCTCTGATTTGCATAATCACTACCATAAACGACAATTGATGTGTTTGCCTTTTGTTCGCATTTATCCTCTTGCTATGCGCAACAATCCAATAAACATTTTCAAGTTATTACATTTAACAATAGCTTAACAAATTATTCGCATTGAATGTACGTTTTAATTTTCTAACAAATTTTTTTTTTGTTTTCGTTACAGGTTTATTAATGCAAGACGTAGAATTGTGCAGCCAATGATTGACCAATCAAACAGAGCAGGTAAATACAAAGGATACATTTGTTTCCCCGAATAAATTATCAAAATCGCAATTATTGCCATGAATCAATGAAAACCGGAATAAATATACAAGTCCAGAAATCTCGTTTACAAACTGAAACACCAAGTTCATTGAATGCAAAAAAAAAATTGTTAAAAATCAACCATCAACAGTCGACACCAAGATCGATTTCATACATACGATTCAAGACATACGATTCGTGTGCTCGTGCATCGTAAACGGTAACGAAATCCTTCTAATCTCAAATAAAATAGAAGATCCAAATCGAATGATGAAGCAAATGACACAATCGAGAAAGTTGGAAAAAAGGGGGGCGACACCAAAGTCGTAAAATTAAACCATTTTATGATTATTACAATGGCAGGTCTGATGATGCATTAGAGATAAAGTTGATCCAATGTTACAATGAAGGATTCACACAACAACAACATTATTCACAAAAAAAAAGAGAAACAATGGCCAAAGTCAATGGCAAACACATTTCAGAAACATTTTATATTATACTATTAACACATTTGTTTTACCAGCAATATTACTGTGCACAAAATTGAAAATAAACCGAAATAAATGATGGCCATGGCGTTCGATGAAAAGCTATCCGTACAAAATGTTGGAACAATGTTTGGAAGTGATTAGAAAGATTGGCCAAAAGCAACATCTATACGTTCGTGCACGTCTTGAGTAACTTGTCATAATGTTTGTTTTATGGACTCACCTCAAATTGTATGTGGTATAAAACGAATTGAAAATGCCGTTCGTGTGCTGAACTTTTGCCATGCAATATCGATCACAATCAGTTTTTCTCCCAATGTTTCTGTGTTGAAATTTATTAATTAGTCACTATTTTAGTAGACAAAAAAAACATTAAAACAATTAGCGAGCGCATGTTTGCTCTTTAGCGCGGTAATGTGCGATGTGTGTTCATGTTCACACATTGGTCGCATACACTCAATATCCATTTCGTATGCACACAATAATAAAATGCGTTGTATGCGAGCATAGAATGCCCATATTGGGATTTTTAATGTGCGATGCTTATACTTTTTGTCGCTAGTTATGTGTAAAAATCGTGACTTTTCGCTTGTAATGAGCATAGTGATGAACTTGTTTTTTTTTTGCGTTCTCTCCTCTCGTTGTCCCACAAGTGTGTGAATAAGGAAATCAAATGCAAAGAAAACTGCGACCGCATATAGAGTATATACCGAATGATATCGAGACTTGAGACAAAAGAAGAAGAAAAAAAAGACACACTGGCAAACGTAATGAGAAAAGATACACTTAATGGCAATACGTTTCGATAAGAAAATGCACAAATCGGCACAGATTCGATACAAAACCGAAAGATATACCACTTAAATGGTAGTGAACAAGCAATACTGTTGTGACATTACTCGCTTGCACACATACACTTGTTCTGCGTTCAAAGTCTGCACTCTCGTCTATGATGCTGGCCCATTGCACGATGAGACAAAACAAGAATAACACCACCACCGGCAACAACAAAAAAAAAATGTTGTTTTAAACTCAGTTCGCGTCGTGCATTCGTATTTGACCTTTTAAACAATTCATTTTGCATAGTTTTGTTGATTTTGTGAGCATCAAAGTAGAACTTCAAAACCGAAAGTGCCAGTATGTTGCAATATTCCATAATGTGCATCCAGTGTTCTGTGTTAACCATAACAGCAACATCAACACACAGTACAGCCAACAGAGAGTTGATGTTAATGAAAATGATACAAAAATACATACATTTTCCATATCCAGTTCCTGTACAGTGGCTTTATACGTGTCCAGGCTCTTTTTCTGCAGAATATTCAAACTTCAAGCGGTAGCACATGTTCCACTATAAATTGACAATAAAATGGTATCTTTTCACTTGCAAAATGTTTGCATTTATGCGTTATTTTTGTTTATATTAATTAGGGTATCGCTCTTTTTGTCGCCGGATGATGCTTCGTACAATAGCAACTGCTAATGCAACGACGATTTTTTTTTTGTTTCGCTTTGCAAAATGTTCGCAAAAATGGTTTGCCATTGAATCGCAGTTTACTGTCCGGATAACACCCTATACCAAATGTATACCAGTATAACCGATAAATATGTGGTGCAACCGAGAGTAAATACAATATAAAGTGCAAAATCATGTCAACAAAGTTAGATTAATACCACTTTGGCTTACTGTCATTGATGCAATATAATATTGTATTGTTTATTCTATGAACAGGAGTATTAGTCAACTTAGTAATGCAATGCACACAATATACCATATTACAGACTATTTCACTCTCTCACTCTCTCTCTCACACACACACACATTCACAGGACAATATATCACTCGTTCATCTAACACAAATAACCAACATTATCACAAAAGACATAGACTGAGAAAGATTTAACGTGTCTATCTTTCTCTCTTACGCTCACACACACAACCACACTCACACATTCACAATGTGAATCAACTCAAATTCTCTCTTTTAATACGAATGGAATGCATTACTGATAATGATATATGATACCATTACGCTATTTTCATGCCATCTATGTGGACTTTTTTATATGAGTATTTCATGTGCGCCCATCTTTAATTTCTGATTGCAAGCATGCGAGCTACCTTGTGATTCTGTTCAATTCAATATTTTCCTTTAAATTGAAATTTCACTTAAATTCACCACTTCAATGAATTTAACATAACAATTATATAATATTATACACGGGTTTCCAATACAGTTTCACGTTAAAAATGGATGAAATGTGGTTTTGAATTATTATAATCAAATGCGGTCGGCAAATTAATGCTTAACCGCAAAAGTATTTCGTAGAATAGCCACCAATTGGAGATTAGTGATTAAAATGAGTGTGTGTGTGAGCTTACATGGAATGTGATTACACGTAGAAGGTAAGGGATAAATTCAAGAAATGTTATATGGTCTCATTCAAAGAAACACGCTCAATTGACCCATGAGTAACATTTATCAAAATCCTTTTAAATTTTGATTGAGCGTCCAAGTGACGAATTATAAATGTATTGTCAGATGCGTTAAGCACGAAAAGTTTTGTAAAACATATGAATTTAAATCTTAATCACGCAAATGCAATGTTTTTGTTTGATTTGAAACACAAATTCAGGTCATCGATGTTGCCACTTTACTTGGTGGATGCGAATGGATCAATTAATTGCAATGTGATGTATGTTTTAATGTTTCACAATCGAATTGCCGCGTTACGCGCCTTTATGACAATAATCGGCAATGGTGGACAAGGTACACAGTTCAGACGCTCGTACGCATATAAAACGGTACGCCATTTGAGTGTGTGTGTTTGCGTTTTGTACTCACATAAAGTAATGAAGCGGCGATCAACTCATTGGAGAGGTCATAAAGCTAAACTAGTACCTGAATTTAACAACTTGGGCCATCATATGTCGTTTGGTTATGTCTTTACAACCACAATAATTGGTTTAGTTTTCGCTTCTGTGCGTCGACCAAGTGGCACTCATATCCACTTTTATTCACAATCCACACACTCTATGCATATCCATTCCATATTGTACAGATGCAAACTAGCACAGTTTGGGGAATAATTAGCGATACCCAAATCATTTATCATGAACGGTTCAGCATGCACACAATCGTACATTAATAAAACAAAGAATTCACATAAAATTAGAAATGAACCGACGAACGGGAGCTAGAAAATGTTAGAGAACCGTGCAAATGTGCTTTGAAAAAGGCGGTCAAATTGTGAAACACCATATCCAAAAACGAAATCCAAGCAACAAAATGTAGAAACCCATAAACGGTTCACTAATTAAGAAACTGGCTACTTGAAAACGAAGTGAAAAAGTCGGTGCAACACACACACAAAAACACTGTTGATCGTTATATTAGTGTCATAGGAGTCGTTAAGAATGCCATTTCACGCACATTTGATTTGCCAAAGTCAATAAAACTCTTAGGCTCTTGCCGTTGTTTTTCTCGTCCGGTCGACGGGCATCTTTTGGACATAAATCTGTCATGGGCTTCCAACGCAAAAGTTCCCTCTATTATCAAATGATGTTTACAGATGAAGAAAAAAAAATCATTTTCGGTTCAATTTCAGATGAACACAACGATAAATTTACGATTACATATCGGCCGGGGAAAAAACACTGGTGTTTGCTGTATTTATGTTTGCCAGCCGCTGCCATTTTGCTAAACAATTTTTGGTCGAATGAAAAAGCACAAACTTTTTCACGTCCGCACGAACTTTTAATTTCATCGGAAAAACTTTGATGTGGCCGATTCCATTTTAAATAATTCAGTCCAATGAAATGAAAACTTTTGAATGTATTGATGCACGTGTTGTAGAAGCGTTTATAAATCAAGATCAGTTTGTTCTCTTTCGTTCGTTCGTTTGCCCGCTTTTTTTTCGGAAATGAATAAATAAATAAATAAATAACTAAATGATAGAAGGTACACTTGCAAACATCGACTTTCTATTCAATGGTAAAGAGAATACATCGATTTTCAGGAGCCTGGGATCCACCTAAAGAGAGTAAGAGAGAAAGAGATCTGTAGTGCACTTATGGATGCGTGTGTGTGTGTGTGTGAAATGCTTATTCTAGCATAAATAAAACCCATAAATTATTATATAATGTTACAAAAGAATTTAGCAAAAATAGATATAGAGCAATGCTATCCGTACCAGGGGAAAAATGAAAGTAAAAGGCCAAGTGGATACCGAAAATATTCGAAAAGAAAGAGCAGAGAACCAATAACATAAATATCAGGAAAATGAAACAAAAATTACGCGAAATACAGCTAACAAGTAGAAAATAAATACTTCAACACAAAGAATGCGAAAAAAGCGCAAACGGAATAATCACAAAAGGATCGATGATACCAACAAAAGCATTAATAACGTCACAGCAAATACGCAGATCTTTCGTTTCATATGCTTAGAAAGCGATAACTTTCGAATATTAAGGAAAAAGGAAATGCGAACCGGAACTTTTAACAGCGCCAAGAAATCGAGCATTGTACGCTTTCAATAATACCAATCTTGATCCCATATTCGCGACAGCTTATTGCATGAAAATAACGGTAACATGAATTGAACACAATGTTGAATGCGACATCACTTCATATATATGTAAAATGCAAAACATCCAAGATTTTCATAACAGAATAAATATGATGCAATCTATGTTTGAAGTGCACATAAATACTGAATTTTCGATACGGCTCCACCGAATATAATCGCATTGAAATACCAAACAATATCGCCATACAAAAGATCCTGCCACATAATCGAGTCTTACGATAAAGCAACGAAGGAAGTTTTGTTCATTCAGTTTGCATTTTTCACACACACACACATTTGACATCCCCATCCAAAGCATTTCAAATAGTAAACAAATGAACGACCGCATTGTATAAACTTTACAATAAAAAAAATGCTTAAATTTACATGCAGCTTCAGTCAGAACCACTTGTGATCGTGGCATATCGTGTCGCGCATATTTTTGTCATTCCAAATAGTTTGTGGCTATATTTGTTTTACAATGGAGCCAATGTTGCAGCTGTAATTTCTTAAGCACATTCGCATTCATATAAAACTGATTACGAATAATTTATGGATTCCATATTAGCTACACGTATCCGGCTTGAACATTGTTGATTGCGTTTCATTTGATATATTTCGTGTTTAAGTCACATTGTGTCGACTTTCGTTCAATTTGTTCAATAGCAAGCTTTAATGTTTAATGTAAAGTCGACCATTGCTAATTACTTCAGCACCAATACAATTTGATCGTAACCATCATCTTATTGAGATTTTTGGTGTGCATCGCACGCAAATAACCAAACGTATACATGTATATGTTTAGCGTAATTTTATCAATGTGGTCGAATAGATTTCTTTGCTCCTCATATCCGATGGAGATTGTGAAACAAGCGAAACAAAATTTATGACGGTAAATTTGTCCCAAAACAAACACAATCCATCGATACAGGTGATTGAGAAAATGTTGACGACGACCGATACTAAACAGAGAGAACCTTTTCATGTTCAAGACCTAGCAGAGCAATTGAAGTAGTTAAACTGTTCTTTGCTTTCGAACTCAACATACTCGGTTTTTGTAATGTTGTTGTTTTGTTGAATATGTTGACTAAAAGTTAAGAGTCCTCATCAGGCGATAATCTAGTCGTAAATCAATGTTCTTCCTGTATATGTATACAATGTGCGTGGTTTCGGAAGACAAATAATAAAACAAACGGCGTTCAACAATGGATGCAATGTTTTATTCGATCTTTGGTCAAGTAAAAGCTTTTATTTGCATGTGCACGTTAGTTTCTTCCGATATTTTTATCTATTTTCATGTGATTTTCAAATCGGAGCGAAATAAAAGACAAAACAATAAAGAGAATGCGATAGAAAATGCCAACGTCAATGCAAGCGAAATCACATCGTTCATATAATGTTCATATCCTTCAACATATCTTTCGATTTGATAGAGGCACTTTATATGAGATATACGAATAATAAAACAACTTCAGATTATTCGAAAATCTAAGCCACGCACTTATCGCACCACAATGGAATTCGTAATCGAAACACGAGCCCCATATTTATTAGGCATCATTGTGCAATGGCTCTGGGTCAAAAACAATGAAATTGATTCGCTCTACGTAAAAATTGGATATTGCAAGAGAGTGAGAATAAAAAAAATAAGAGAAAGAAGTCGAGATGGCCGAACGACGGCGGAAGCTGGAAAATTTGTATGTTTATGTGAATATGAGAAGTGGGTGGTCGATTGTTGAATATGTGCATTTGCTTCCATTTGCTTTGCACACATTTAGGAAATTGAAAACAAATACCTAGCATTCATCGAACGTCGCATTAGTTGTTAGCAAGCGAATGATGCAGCATAGTGTGCCAATAGCAATCTAAAAGCAACTGAATTAGTATGAAATTTTGTGTGTGTGTGCGCCTGTGAATGTGGTGGCTGGCGAATGAGGAAAATATAACGATATTGCTTGATTGATTACCACATACTTTGTGCTTACGATATGGTTGTTATTCAGGATTTTCATCGTCGTCGTCGTCGTCGTTGTCGTTGTCGTCGTCTAATGTTTCTATATATGGCTTTCATTTCAATGCTTTCCGCATTTCATTTTATTCAGCTATTATAATGCTCAATGTATGCGTATATGGAAAAATGCTGTGAAACGGAAAATGCACAAGAGATGATGTGTGCTAAATAAAAAGGGGGCAAACAAAAAAGGAAACGAAATTCGAAACAAGAAACAAATGCGAAACGATTTAAGATGAAATCGGAGCAAGGAACCTTGTCGAAGGAAAACTATTTTTGTATTGAATGTAAATGCATGCTTGATGTGGCCCGAATAATGTTTTTAAATTTTATTCCATCCATCCGTCTTTCCGTCAAAACTTTGCGATGCCAACATTCTCACAAATGGGCCGTGCTCTTACATAAAGCCCGAAAACAATCAATTTTGAAGCGATGGTCTTGTAATGTGGCAATGTTCCAGCAGATTAACTAAACAATTTTCAACGCATTTATGAAAATTAAAAAAAAGACGGCGCACAATGAATCGAAATTAAGAGCCAAATTCGAAATTTTTATGAAATTGTCCGACACTCGAGAACCTTTTGATAAAATTCATTTGATAATATGATGATTAAGAATACAATTTCTACATCCAATCGCAATCAAAGCACATATTATTTATACAACATATGTATGTTGCTTGAACGTTGAGTGGTTTTCTCTAGAGTTGGAAGTAAAATATATGGAAAAACAAAGTTATAAATACTTTTTTATTTTCACTGCACGTAAAGTTCAAATGAAAAAGTGAAATAGAATCCAAAAATGTTCTCGTGCTTTCATTTTTGCTTTAAAAAAAAAAGATGCACATTTCGGACGTTACGTTGAATGGAGTGGATGACAACGAAAACAAGTGCGCGCGAGAGGAAAAAAAATGATAATCCATACATCATAAGTTGCTGGCGCACGAATGTTTTCATGCAAATATAATATCGTTTTCTTTGAAAATTATGTTTGTAAAGATGCAAAGTGTTTGAGCACGAAGTGGAGGTGGGTGTCTTTCTGTGCTGAAAAATGAAAAAGTGGCAACAAAATAGTGAAAAGATCGTGAATATTTTATAAGTGTGGATATATTTGCTCGTGTATGATACATTTTTGCTTCGAAATGCGTGCAATCGATGGTGAGCGTCATTTTCTTCTTGATGTTCAGGAATTTTCGCAGAACATAAATTTTACCTTTTTCGCTATCAAACACACAAGTTTTGCATCTTAAATTATCCGCATCCCTTATTCTGTGCTTCTCTTTCATATTCGAGCGCAAACAGTTTTGCATCAAAAATTACCACATCTCTCAGATATGTGCTTCATACTTTCTTCAATAACCACGTTGCCGTCGCTTTTTCATCTTTTCTCGTTTTCTTTCTCATGTTTTTTTCCCTTCATCTCCTCTTCATTTCATGTTCCATGCATCTAGCTCCCGTTTTCTTGAAATTCGTCCTCATTTCAACAACCAATTTCAAGTTCTACGGAACATCGACGAAGTGAAAATAAGAAGAGCAAAAAAAAAAAACAAATGTTCATTCCATGTTGGTTTTTGCATTATGTTTTAGCAATGAGACGCGATGGCATCAGTGACACTCACAGAAATACAGCCAACGCACCCGGGATTATGTTCAAGCAAATAAATAACAAAATTTTTAATATTTAATATGATACATCCGTTATCATAATTTAAAGGTGTTAAGCTACAACATGTGAGAATGGCACCAAAAACGCAACACTTATCACAAAAGGCACACATCTCACAACAATAACAACAATAACATCGAGCATCGAAACGTTTTCGATGTCGGTAGCCTTATATTCGTCTTACATACTCTTATTTTTTTGCTCACATACACTATATCCCTCTGCTATTCGGATCACACGAGATACTACGATAAATAAATAAATACGAACGGATCTGGCATTTTTTTTTTATTTTGCAGCAAATAAAGGTGTTTGCGATGCGATCTTTTACATACAAAAAATGAAAAATAAAATAGGGCTCAGAAATACTCTAGTTATATTCAAGCGGAAATGTATTTCATACAGATGACGCAATAAATACGAATATTTCATATCATCATTTTAAAAGAAATATTCGAATGGCAAATGCGATTTTGAATAGGGCATTTTTCGACGATTCTTTCAAGTCGTCGAGCTTTTTGCATTTCGACTCGAAAGACTAATCCGTATTTTATTTTTTAAACAGTTTTTACTCCACACGCAGGACCATCGGCAGCATATCCAGAAGCAATGGGATACATGATGGATGGACAAGCGCATATGATGCAAAGACCTCCAGGTGATCCAGGCTTCCATCAAGGTTACGCACACTATCCACCAGCAGAATACTACGGACACCATTTGTAATTGCCATTTTAAGTGTGTGAACGATTTTAGGTAAGCTCTTCGAACTGATTTATTATAATTATTGTTTGAATAGTTTAAAAATCCAAATTTTGAATGCGAATTTTGAATTCATTCCATATAAACAATCCACGACATTGTACTTTCAATGGCTATAAAATCAACATTGATAATTGAAAACAAAACCTCAACTAATCTCATTTAATGTTTTAATTTCAGAATATCAAATTCTGCCCCCAGTGAGCGTGTTGCATATAAAACAAACGAATAAAAAACCACAAAAAAAAGAACACAATTCAATAACATTTAAATTAATGGAAAATTCAATGGAGAAAAAGAATCACATGTTACCAATCAATTTACTTTAATTCGTGCATTTTTGTTCAAGAGAATCAGCAATAAATGTGTCTCTGAATAAAAATCCATCAAGAAGAGAAGCAAAAGATGATGAGCCATTTACGGCACAGGACATCGATACGAATTTACACAAAGACCTCGAGCCATTTCATTATAGCATATAGTGAAAGTTGTGGATCGGGCACGAGACACAGCACCAGAAGCATTTCAAATAAACAAAAAAAATAAAAATGAAAAAAATCAGAAAATTTAAAGGTGAAATCACTGAACAAGAATGGAGGGTAATATATGTATATGAAATCTACGAAAGAATTTAGATGTGGCGCTATCAATGCAATTAGGTCATTAGACGTAATGAGAAAAAAAAACACACACACACATAAATTTATGGAATAGTTATATGCATACAGATGGAGAGAAAAAAAAATGAAAATGGAAGGCAAAAAATTATGAAATCTTATATTTAAGTGAATTATTTTAAAAATAATTAAAGTATGTAATAATAATTAATGATCATATTGATAGAAGTGAAAGTAATGTAGAATAGAGATGCAACAAATGATCTTGATAGAAAATAGTTAATACAGACAGATGAAAATGAAGTGAAAGGAATAGAAGAAAAAAAATTGAGAGCAAATGCGCGTGAAAAATACGTAAATACACCTTCAGCTAAACTTACGCATCCCTTACACAGTTAGACATTTAAAAAGCAAAAAAAAAACACTTTCACACGTTAATTATATTAGCAAGAAGAAAAAAAAGAACAAAGGTATGGACAGATTCTGGTGCATGTGAGCATACAATATCCGAAGAAGTGAATGAAGCGTAGTTTTGAAGCGCTTTATCAACGATCATTAGCATAAAGCACACGTTTAATTAGTTATAACCCTATGAATGATAGAAAAAGGCTCGCCAATGTGTCACATATATGTATTCATATACATACGAACACACAAACACACTTATACATATGAAAACAACGAGATGTGTTCTATTTTTCCTCTCTTTTTTGAAAATCGGTTTTCTGTCTGCATTCGACTAAACATTTTGTGCTTTTGTTTAAGTAAATCAATTTGTAAAAAGTAAATATAATCGTGAACTGAACGGGAAATGAATGAAACAAAAAAAGCGATATAAAATGGCAACTGAAGGGCAGCTCTTTCAAACCTAAATTTAAACAAAACAAAAAAAAAATCACAATCACAATGAGACGGGAAAGCATTGCAAATGTATTGAATATTTTATAAAGTGTGTGTTTTTCTATTGTTTAAATATCGAATTTGATCTATTCTAACATTTTCTTTTAAAACATACTGTGTTCGTTGCTTTATTTGTGGTTCACGGTCTATGATCAGGGGCTGAATGTTTGTCATGTGGCAAGATAAGTTGAAATTGAAGAGACTATCTATCATATTTTAAATTTCTTGCTACAAAAAAAAAACTCAAACTGTATACATGTATAAATATTCGTGAGTTTGGCTGAATAGAACTTTTGCGCTAGATAATAGACACACAAACATTCACACACACACAACAAGTGAAGTATGTTATTAATTTGATGTAAAAACCGTTTGTTCTTCTTCTTTTTTTTACATAAACGCCGGCACAAATCAGGATTGAATGCTCTGATAGTATTCGATCAATTTAAAATTATTGTTACAGTTTATTTTTCAGTGAGATACAGACTCTGTGTACAAATATGTATGTAATGTAGGAAACGAATGATGACATAGGGAAAATGAGAGTTAGAAGAAGAGAATAAAAAAACAAAAGGAAAAAAGCAAGGAAATTTTAATTGCAAATAAGTTTATCCTTAAATGTAATTTATACTAAAGTATGAATAATCTAAGAAGATGGCATAGTTTAATGCAAAAAACAAAAGAAAATGCTTTTTTTTCATTAAACTAAATGAAAGTGGGCGAGAAAAAATGAAGAAGAGAAATAGAATTATGTGAAACACGAGCAAGTGGTACAGAATACTTATAAATAATTGTGAATGATATATAAAAAAAGGAAATACATGGATTTAGTTTGTTTAAGGTTCAGAAAACATCAGTTGCAAGCGTTACACTGAAAAAATATACTGAAATAAGCTAAATATTCTTCAAAGAGTTGACAACATAGAAAAACAACAAGTGTAAGCATAAGATGTAATAATTATCTATAACAATAGTAATAATTATGATAGTAATAATACATGAACTATGGAGGAAAAAAAGGTGAAATGGTGATGATGATGATTAATTATTATTGATTAAAAAAACACACACACAATTTAGATATAAATGATAAACGCAACCAACACATGAAATGAACATTTTTGATCTAAAGCGAAAATAAACAAAGGTAAATCGTCACGAAAGCTTCAAACAACAAACAAAAATCTAAACTACAGCAATGGTTTACTAATAGAAATTTACACCAACACAATCACAATCACACACACACAAAACGATAAATGAAATTATTAGCGTAAAAAATTAATCTTTAATAATAAACAAAAAAAAAATGAAACAAAAATTATTCTTTAGTAAGAAAAAAGGAACCCCAATTTTGAGTGAAATAGATGACATTTTCACGAAAATTAAATACAAAAAAAAAGCATTGCGCATAGGCAGAACGCATCAGAAACAAAGCAAAAACAAAAAAAACATACCGTGAAAAACATAGTGTGTTGACCAATTTTTGGACTTGTAACAGATCAAAATATGGTGAATATTCCGCAAAAAATACCAACCAGAAAACTACTTTTGAAGATCAATCAAGACTTGCGA
The DNA here is from genome assembly GCF_009176525.2 of Contarinia nasturtii. Lineage (NCBI taxonomy): Eukaryota > Metazoa > Arthropoda > Insecta > Diptera > Cecidomyiidae > Contarinia > Contarinia nasturtii. Next base: position 1,736,577 of record NW_022197768.1, read on the forward strand.
ACATTTGACATCTTAACATTTTTGGATAATCGATCAATCAACCAATAAATACCATATTCGAAAGGAATATGGTTAAAGTCGGTAAATGAAATCATTTTGGAAATATTATTTAAATGTCATTTCGTTCATTAAATCCGGGGCACATAAATCAGAAAAATGAATCAAAACGATAATCGAATTTCACACGAAATGCCAAGGTGTCAAAATTGAATTTAACTTATCGTTTGATATGCTTGCGTTTATTGACAATTTCTTTCAATCAAAAAGTTTCATTCAACAATAAAGGTGGTGACCTGATTAGAAAAAAGAAACGATATTGAAAAATTCATTCACTACTCTTTTGGACGGTGATACGTTTTATGTTTTGTTTAAAATTCACTCAAATTTCAATTGATTGAAAAATTGGTGAATTCAAGAAATGTCCACATGCATAGAATTGTCATGTCATTTTCATTAACGACTTTCCCAACGAGGAGCTTTTATAATCATTCTCCACTGATATGAATTTAATATGAATCACACAATTGACATGCACATTCTTAGACGTGATAAATATCACTTTCTTCATACACAAACATAATAAACCGACAAAACACACATACACACAAACACATGCACAAATTCATAATTTAAAATTGTATACGAACTTAGTGTCATTACTTGAAATTAGAATTTGCTTTATGTACATTTTTTTCCAGTCAATAAACGATGTATGAATCGAACGGAATATAGATTAAATTTATAGAAAGACTTACTCAATCGATCAATGTATACATACAATAACTTGATTTGTTCGACACACACAACAAAAAAAAACAAAAAGAGTTTTTGAATTTTGTTTACTTCCAAAAAAAAATAACTATATATTTTTCATCATAATGGCATATCGGAATATGCATGGAACAAAATTGATAAATAGATAGAAGGGTTAACGAGGAGCTCAAGCCACAACGTATTGCTAATGGTCACCACACTTTACCTTTAACTGACACTGCAAATTAAAATTCAATGAATTCATATCATCGAAGCGTATAAGTTATTGATTTGCAGATTTTGTCAGCAAAGGCAGTCAATCCAAAACATGCTTTTTCCATTTTTCAACTCTTCCACACACATACTTTTCGCCAATGCACAACCTGATTTAGCGATGTTTGTCAGTGTAAGAATTGCTCGGAACGATGAAACTAAACATATTTCATTTTGCGGATAAAAAACAATGCTCTTTCGATACTCAAACGTAGCAAAGAAATCGAAATTTTTTTGGAAACATTAACGAAAGTAACTAAAAAAAAAAAACAAATGAAACTAAACGAAGAGAAAACCTTCAAGTAATTGATAAAATATGTATACCATTTTGGCTGTTTTATTTTTCTTCGATGTCAGAATAAAACCTTTGATTGATCACTACACTATTCGCCTTAATCATGTATACGACGAATCTTCGAATTAACAAAAAAATGTGAAACAAAACGAAAATTAAAAAAAAAAAAATATTTAAAGTGCTAACTGTAGGAATTCACAGACAACACAGATATACAAACACACTAACACACATCCCCAAAACAGAAACACCGAAACACTTGCGTATAAAATATAAATCAGAACCACATTCAAACAAATAAATTCACTTCCTATCCCCGTTTTCTTCCCGTCTCCCTCCCACCCACATCACACACACACACACACACACGAGCGCATTCAATACCATTGAAATAAGTCAAAACATAAGTTGAGAAATTTGAAGAAACAAAACACAAGAATTCAAGAAATACAGAAAATTTAATGCAAGTAGCAAAACCGAGAAGAAGAGAGAAAAACTGCAAATGAATTTAAGAATTTACGATTACTTTAAGGATACTATAAATGTTTAATGAGTTCATCATACGATTTATAAATTAAACTTGCTGCAAAAAGATGAGACAAAAAAAAAACAAACCCACAAAAATTATAACAACAAAAAATATTAATAATATTAATATGCTAACGATATAAATTTAAATTTGAAAAGAGAAAAAAATGAGAAGAACAAAATCATATTGTTGTCACATGTCACATGTATGTATTTCCATGATTTTAGAATTAATAAAAACAAATACGATTTAAAAACAAAACTCTTTTTTTTTTTTCATTTTTTGGTCAAAAGTATATATTAAGTCTTTTAGCTATCTCGCATTGAATGTGCAAGCAAGCAAGGTAAGTACAACGGAATATTGCAACATTGAATGAAAAAAATTACGTCAATTTCATGTTTGGTATGTTCAATTTGCTCTTGCTTATTTATGTTTTACGCTTTTTGAAAAGGTGAAAGATTATTGCTGATCGCACTACTAAGTTAACAACCATTTTGCACAAACACATACAAACATACAGGTGCAATCAACTTCAATGGCTACGTTATTTAATTACAAAATTATTCAGAAGGATGTTTCATACCTTCTTACCATTACATTGTATAGCAATTTATGTTTTCCATGTAAATATCTGGCATTGTTAAGTGAACGCAAGAAAATGTTTAATCAAAGTTAGAAAACATATTGCAACGTCGTTTCCATAAGCAGTGGTCAAGCAGCGACTCGTTGATCATATTAGCGCAAGAAAATTAGAACGTTATGTTAATTGAATAATTAAATTAGCTCAGAATTTTTGCGCTTTTCAAATAACAACTTTTGTTAATGTTCCTGACAAACTTGGCGGGCTCAAAGTAAACTTGAATTTCCTCGCGATTCATACGAGTTTTAGGTAATTTAATTGATAAAGAATCGTTTACATTTGTCGCCGTTCGCAAAAAATATAAAACTTTCGAAAACAAAAATGACATGAACAAGCTAGAGATTTGGTCGAATAAAAGTTTTTGGTTGGTACACTGAACATTACAACACTTGGCTTTGAATAATATTGAATACTTAATAATAAAATTTCTGAATGAAAAAACGAGTAATTGAATTCCTGGATTAAATTTAGACATAAAATGTATTTATTGTAATCTCTCCTGAGACACACAAAAGAAATGAATATAAAATTTATGGCTTGTCTTTAATTACATACGAAAATCTTATTTCACGCAACGAAAAAAAAACCACCACCAGAGCTACAAATTACACTTTTAATTGTGCACACGAAATAAGTAAACAAAATTGTCTATTACATTTGTTTAAAATTCATTTGCGTGGTGCACCATGTACATATGTCTTTGTTGGTTTAATTCTAGCCTCTTGTTTCGGCGGTGCACAGCATGTTAAACAAATGGTTTAAAATGTTAAAATTATTTATGCCGATGAATTGAAGAACACCTGAGCAAAAAAAAATTGGATATTATTCTTGTCGTTTTATAGAATTGAAAAGTAATACCAGCGTTTGTGTGTGTGTATGCTGCATGATGTGCATCAAATGGCGCGCAAATCATGAAATATTACCTGAATTGGAGGTATTCTCAGCAAAATTATGAAATTTCCGCATATTCAAAGGAAATAAATTTCAAAGATTTCATCAATTCTGTCACTCAAGTTGGCCCATATTACAATAAGCGCGTGCGGTGATTAAGTGATAAAAGTTTTTGTTCAGGTTTGTTTCCTTCATATTTTACAGGTTTTTTTTTGTTTTGTTTGTATTATTTTTGAGGCACATTTGGTTTGAATTTACAAGTAAAAAATAATGGGAAGAATGATATTGTGTTGGAAATTTGTTCTCTTTTAAAATGAATATGAATTATTTGGGTTCACACAGGCTAAAGGAAAATGCAAATTATATTTTTGTATAACAATAAACAATGTTTGTGTGCAAACGTATTTTTTTTCTTGTAACAAAGGATGTCTCTTTTTTTTTGAATGGATAGACTAAAGTCGTTAAATCGAATGAAAATGGTCTAATAACAGTTACAATAATAAAGAAAAATACTTCCTTAATAGGTTTTCGCTTGTTGATACGCAATGTGTATGTGTGTGCGCGCAAAATTGAAAGCCGTTTTTTGCCATTTTCTTCGTCTCTTTAGATCTATTGCATGTGTCAATATAAACTTTTAGTGCGGATGGATTCGTTTTTGTGATCCATTTTTATTCGTTTATTTCCTCTTCGACTATAGTTGTAGATGTAATCACAATTTGTGATTGCAATCGCTAGCTGCACATAAATATTGCCGAAAAATTAGACCAAATATGCATTTGCTTGGTATTCAATTTAATAGCTATTGAAATTTTGGCTCGTTTGCATGTTTATACATCTTAACATTATGATCTCTAGACCGGGTGAGATGTGCCATAACGGTAATGTTTATTGCACATCATCATTTCATACGGGCTGATTTTATGGAGCGTGATAGATATGAGCGTGAGTTGCTTCAATACCTTCCGTTAAATACCTACATTTTATTGAGTTCTATGTGTCTTTCTTCGCCACATTACCGCCCAAGTCATGAAGTGTCAAATGAAAATTACTCATGCACAGCAACACGACACACACACAAAAAAACACAAACACACCAACATCGTTGAAATTGATGTTCGGCATTGATTGTTTGAAAGAGAGAAAACCCATTATAGGGCGGTTTGGGGGTGATTCATATGTTAGCGTGTGAGAAAACACAACGATATTTTATGCGCAATGCCGATTTGAGTACTCAATGAACAATGTTTATTGCCACATTAAAAAATGGCTCTCTCTATCTTTATCTCCATCTCTTGTTTGCTCGTGCAAAATCAGGCAAAAAAATTTCATGTTATTTCCAACATTAAAAATTACATGCAAAATTAATTCCCGCTCAAATATGATCATTTTTGAAAAGAACTAATAAATGAAACATTTCCATGTTTTTATTCGAAAAAAAGAAGAGAAGACAACAACAACAAAAATGTGATTTCATCATCACAATAGAAATGCGAGGGAAAAAAGCAAAAACCGTATGATTGGAATGTGAATGAAAAGTTGAATACACTTGAATCCATGCCATATCATTTCATGAAAAATCAACATGCAAAATAAAATGAAACGGAAATTTATTGGTGACGGTACAAAGGAGTTTTGTGAGGGAGAGAAACCACATGCCATGGCTACTTTCCGAGTGTGTGAATCTAAATGTAGTCGAGATGCCGAGACGGATATTAAACATATCGAATAAAATTTCATTTTGAAATGAGCTTATCGGAGCTTCAAATGATTGGTTTTGGCTGCTTTTCGCATGGATATTTCTTTGTTGTGTGGTATGCTTTGTGATTTGACATACAAGGAAATAATATCATTTTTCCTTTGTGTTTTTGTTTTAAAAATAATAATAATAGTAAAAAAAACATATCGAGTTTTGTGCATTCATCTGAAATGGACATGGTTTCACAAAATGTGCTTAGCATTCGCTTTTATTTGGTCTGGTTTTCCTCTCTTCAGATTTTCAATTGGCTACGGATGAAAATAAAGAAACCCAAAGCCATTTTTTAATCGCCTATTGTTAAAAGAAAAACAACAACATAAAACGGTAGCTGTTACGTGTTTGTTTTATTCCATTCACAGTCTATGTGAATGTGTGGGGAAAAACTGCTGTGCACAGAGAAAGACAAAAAAAATACTGATGCGACTAGGCATCGTGCATACGTGTGCATAAATGAAAAGTGTCATTTCACCGTCTGTATTTTATTGATGCCACTTTTCATTGAAAGTGAATTGTTTTAGTGTTAGAATGATATACAAGATCCACTTTTCATATTCAGATTTATCGGCTTTTTCTTGGGCAAATATTAAATTATTTTCTTGTGCATTCGCTATTTTCACCTGATGTTGTGTTATGAGAATTGCCATTTTCATTCGGTTTTCATATTGTGTCAATGGAATGGAACTGTTATTCAATTTTTGTTTTTGTTATTATTGCTGTTTACTTTCTGCATGTCTAACTTTCCACAAAGCCAGCTTTCTTTTATATCCGTTTCCGGTTTTCGCCACATATCACAGGATATTCATATAACACACATTCATTCTACTTTTACGTATCACATCTTTACTCGTTCGATTACTCTCTTTCTCTAACTTTGTCGCAACCAGTCGATTAACAATATTTTAAATCCCATGTATATGGTATGGCGCCAGATTTGTCTGAAGTACTGCATCAATACCTTTTAATTTTTCATGGATGTCTTTTTTATGTTTTCATCAGACAGTGTGTATTTTTTATTCGTTTGTTTCTTCAGCGTGAAAAATAAGTTTTCGATAAAAACTTGGAAATGGGATTTGCTTTGTGAACAGTTGACATTTTTTTTATTGTAATCAATTTATTTATTTTAAATTGATGTTATATATTGCATAGAAGCATAAAATGGTAACAGTTAGGCAATCTTGTCTAAAATATTTCAATAAGAATATTGTTTGTGTTTCTTTTTGTTAAATGTCATTAGAATCAAATCCATAGAATTATGACTGCACGTGAAAATGAATGATATTCATATCGATCAATTGACTTTATTGGCACTAAATATAATATTATGGCCGAATCGAGTATGCATTTTGTTTATTAGACTCCGATAAATGCACTCAAGAGAACACAAAAAATACATTTCCATTTTGACTGATTTTGTATTAATTTTAGCTGTACGTACGTGTGCCGTTTTCTTCTCTCTCCTTTCGCTTTCTCTCGCTCTCTCTCTCTCTATCTTTCTCTTCATCTGTTTCATCGTCCTTTTTGACATCTCGTTCGTTCAAGTGCATTGCTTCCCATGCCAGTCTAAAAAGAGACTTGCATATGTCGTTCTTATGTTGTTGTTTTTTGTGTACGATTGCCAACAAACTGATCCAGCCAATCAAAATATCGACGAAAACAATCAAATTAAATTGTATGTTTTGAAGCGTAAAAGTAAAAAAAAAAATGTATATATAGTTTTCATTTCGCTTATCGTTGTTTTTACGCTGGCCGTTGTTTTGCCTCGCTGTGCGAATCGTTCTCTTCTCGAGTTTGACTGTAATTTCCTTCGGAATTATTTGCTTTGAGCTGTTTGTTACAAGATGAAAGTCCATATGAAATGAAATAATAACACAACAACAACAACAACGAAAAACGCCAGCAACAACAACATCGACCATGCCTTTAAATACCATTTTAAACGATGATCGAGTTGTTGTGTTCTGTTGTGTGTGTAGTTTTTTTTTTATTTCATTTTTTCCATTTCTGTTTTCCTCTTTGGTTCGGTTTTCTGTGGATATTTAATATCCGTTTAAGGTGTGGCCATTTCATTGGATTTAAGCGAGCAAAAAAAAAAAAAACAACTAAAACAGCGAATTATTCATGTTCACTTGCACACACTTATAAGTCTATAGACATATACATAGGATCAAAAATAATAGGAAAATTCAAACGAACAGGAATTGCAGGGAAACAAATATACAATATACAATTTTTTCTCTTTCTGCCAAATAACATATGATTATTATGATGTGGTAGCGTTCGTATGTTCGCGCTAAGTTAGCATAATAAAAACGGTTCGATGTAGAAGTACATTGTATTGAGATTGAAGCTGTTGGTGTTCGGCGATCGTTTGCCGTGCAATGCACCATGATCAGAGCAGCAACAATACTAAGTAAAGACCGATTTGATAAGAACGTGCATCGGAATGCAATCGGTGAATGATATTGCACTGAATCTCTCTCAATTCTCCATCGCTCTATCTATCTCTCGCTCTTTTATTCTTTCTTCCATTTTTCGCTATCGCAACCATACATTCACTATTCATATATCCTATAATTTTGTGTTTAACGTAAATACAGATTCCGCTCACTTAATTACATATTATTTACCACTTGAATTTCTCTTTGTTGTGGTTGCCATTTCAGTGTTTCCCCTTTTTTTTATAACTTAGTTCAATGCTATTATTTTTGTCTGTTTTACTTCGATGCATTCACCAATGCCATAGGCCTTTAGTTTGTACCAATCAGCCGATTGGTTTCATTTACAGTATTCGCGGGCCCACTATTATTGTTATTATCATCACCCGAAATTAGCAATTGCAGGTTACTCAAACGTTTTATAATTTTATGTTTCTTTCATTTTGTAGCTCGTTGTATTTCGTCTTTCTTTCTCTCTCTTCATATTCGTCTTTGTTTTCAGTGTTTTGTTCTAATATCACTGTGAATGTGGACGGGTGATGATGAAAAGTTGTCTTAAATAAAATAAAACAAAAAAATTATCAAAATGTTTCGATATTGCTGCTAATATTGTCTTGCGAAACAAACAACGACAAACAAAAACCGATGAAAAGAGAAACAACAAAGGAGGTGCACAAAATGCACATGGCACCAAGTTCAATGTTCAATGGTTTGCCACATTTCGTATGAAAAAGAAACGAAATTGCGACAATACATATTTTATTGTGATATCAACTGTTAAGAATTATTAAACAGTTTAAACAGTTTCGTTTTGTTTGTGTTCACTCAATGGTTAGTTTGCCATGTGGTTAGTTTCCTTCGCACGAATTTGATGAATGAATGAATTTTCACTGAATGCAATCACCTTCCATGGTTATGTGATATATAATTTGATTTTTTTTTTTTTTGATGGACATGTGTCCATCAAATATGAGCAAATTGTAATTTAAAATCACTTTAACCAATGAAATTAACTTGATTCTTTCAAGCAAAACACAATTATATGCACAGACCATTGCAGGTCTTAAATTGCTGCCATCATTATGGCATCACCACAATTCAAGTGAATCGTACTCATTCATAATTTTTTTGGCTTTTTTTTACAACGCATTGTATTGCAATTTGACAATAAAATTGTTGAATGAATTTAAAATAATAATAAAAATATATAAACATATACATTGTAACAAATTTAAATTACACTATGCAAAATTTACAGTTGATTTTGCTGTTATGCGCACAACTTATTATATATAGATTGAGCGGATTTTTTTTATGACGAACCAAAAAAAGCATCAATGATACAAGCTTGGAATCGATTCATAATAAAACCATTCTTTTCTAACGAAAGCAAAGTAAAAGTAGAACAATTTCCGAACACGAATTGGAAATAAGGCAAATCCATAAAGCTTTATCGAATCACTGACTATATCAATGCATTGTACGATTTTTTTTTCTTAATATTTCCAGTTCAAATAGTAAATTGAGAGATTACCATTCTCTATGATTATTTTATTAATTTTCTTAGCGAATCAAATAGTTACACAACAGTTTATTCCTTTGTTTTTGAAGATGACGAAAAAAGAGGATCATGAACACATTATAGAAGATTTGTCATGAATGAAAAATTGTCCTTTGTTTTTCGTCTTGATAAAGTTACGTAAACTTAACATTCATTTAACATAAGCTCATAAAAAAGAATTGAAAGAAAAAAACAAATGAATAAAAATGAAGTAATATATGCAAGACGGAAATGTTACGTATGAAATTTGAATCTGGCATCGTTTTGGAATCATGATGATTCAAATAAACGAAAATCGCTCGAAGGATGTGACTAGTCTTCATTAAAGCAAATGCACAACCTACACAAAACTCAATCAAAAACTTGAAAAAAAGAGAAAAAAATTGAAAACAAAAAAATTCACAAGAATAAAGACCATAACGAAATTGCACGAAAAGCAGGTAAGAAGCACGAGGAGAAGATAACACAATGCAACGAAATGAGAGAGATAGAGAGAGAAACCACATCGAAAATGAAATCGCCGTGTAATCAAATGAACAGGAATTCGATATGTGAGTGCATTTTGAATACATATTATATTTATTTTTCGCTCATTTTACGGTGGACTAAAATACGAATGCACTATAGAACGTAACAGAATCATAGCGTCGATTTAGCAATATCTGTTATCCTCGAACGATGCACACGAGTTATTTATGAACGCACACCAATGAATTTTCCCAATAGAAACAGATAAACGCGACTACATGCTTAAGTAATATTCACCCGAAAAAATAAGAAATGCAAATTGCAAAATTGGTTTTTCTCTCTTTCTCTGATAGAGGCACTATGCTCGCTTCATTTTGTTGATATTTTGTGCATATTGCTGGTGCCCATATTAGCAGCCGATATCAAGAATTTCACAAATTATACGACACACGATGTCTGCGGGATATCATGAAATAAATGCATCGAAATAAAATTAGTTCCAACGCAATTACTGCATTTCAATAAATTGTTCCGTTGATAATTTATTGATAAATATTCTTGCTGATTGTTATTTTGTTTGCCTCAATTTTATTCTGAATGATTGTTTCTTCGTTGTTGTTGTTTTTTTTTTGTTCCCGTGCCTTTTTTCTCTCTTTCGCTCGGCATTGGCCGTTCAGAATTTGTCGGCTTAAAAGCTATTTTCTGGGCCGTTCTTTGGGCCGCTCATTCTTTCAACAGAGTCAATTATTCTATTGAGACGGAGTCACCTTTTTGAATGCAAAACGTTGAATGTACATTGGCATAATGTAATATCGAACGTCCAAATCACAAATTTGTTTTAGATCTATCGATATAATCGGCAGTTTGTTGTATTGAAAATGTTCTGTTCCGAAATGTGCATGTGGAAATGCGGCGTAGAAAATTCCTTCATTCAATTTGCACACGATTTTAATTCGACATTTACATCATAAGCTCATCAAATGTCGAATCCGATTGTGCAACCAATGAGCGACAAACAGCATAAGAAATGTGTCTATCGTGGCAGGCGTGTCTCTCATTAATATACCATATTATGTTGTCCGTTCACTCTGGCTATTCTCGACTCGTTGAACGGTTTTTTTTTTCTCGTCTTCTTCTATACATTTTTTTCTCCTCTTTTCTGCGTCATGGTAAGATGAATGGTTTAAAAAGGACAAACAACGAATCAAACATGCAAAACAGTGGAAACTTAAATTGTGGAAACCACCGGGCGACATGACAAAATCAGCAACGGCAGCACTGACCAAAATGTAAAGACTGGCAAGTAAACATGCAATTACATTTACACGTTAATACTTGCACATTCGCTGTTCGTCTTTGGTACGCATTCATTTCATTCGTCGCTCAACGTTCAAATGGTTTCTTTTTTATTCTCTATTGTGTTGCACTCTTCATTTTCTATATTTTCTCTCCCTCTCTATCTTCGCCTTCTCTTTTTATTTCTTCTTGTTTGTGTGTTGGCTGCTTGTTTTCTTCCTTTTTTTTTAGATGAGTGTGCGGTGAAACGAAGCAGAACCTATTCGCGTGTTTAGTTGTCGGGTATCAATTTGCACGTAAAACGAATCGCGTAGGTCAGCCTATGTCCATGCATAAATTGGTATTTAGCACAGCGCAATTGCATTTGTTTTTTGTTGTTGTTGTTGTTCGTTTCTATTTTATTTTTACTCGCTTTCTTCACGTTCAAAGAAAATGGTATAGCTAATGATTGGTGCAATACATAATCTGCCATTTCACTATACACCACAGCATTTCATTTGGTGAATATATCCGTTGAATTGGCCCAAGCTGCGCACACAACCATTTTAAAGTCGATGTGTGATGTGTACATGAGTAATTGCGTGCCTATTTGATGATGGCCGCATGACAAATAAAGTATGAAGCCATCGCCGACCGACAACCACGACGACGACGACGGAAGAAACAAATGGAAATAATTTTTTGACGGCCATACATTTCATAAAGAACAAAAACGAACACTTTAGTTGGGGCTTATGCAATTCATTCGCCGGTCGCTCGTTGTATAGCGTGCAATGGATTTATAATTATTACCTCAACACAACAAATTATGCATACCAACCAATTCTTCTGTTGAAAATCTACAAAAAAAAGTGCATGACAATAACCAAACAGAAATGTAACATTTGAATCATATTTCTTGGTGCTTGGCATATTACGCACGTCATAACTACTTAAAGTAATAGTATTGGACTTTCTCTTCCTTTTTCCCGCTTTGTAACACAGTCAGTCCATATGCTCTTGCAAAAGAAAAAATGAAAAAAAGAAAAAAAAAGTTGAACGAAATGGTTTTCCTCCAAAAAGGTCAATTTAAATTATTATTCAACGTTCAGGCTTGACATATAATAGGATTTTCTGAATCGATTTTTGTATTCGTCGCATGAGTTGCAAATTTTTGGATTATTTCTCTGTAAAACTTAAAAATTATATCGCTGGCATGTCGACATTTTATCACTGCATCATTATATTGACCGATTGTAAATCGTCCGGTTGTGTAAACGGCAACGACATTCCGATTTATGCTTTCAAATACAAATGTTAGACTTGCAACAGCATGTTCGCAAACTAATTGATCGGGATCCAATACTAGTTCATTGTCGCTATTAATTGCACAATGTACACCAGCCAAAAGTGATTTCATTGATAATCCACTATTTAAAAGTGCCAAACAGGAAGCATTCACCGCACAGGCAAGCAACTGCAATAAGAAAGTAGCCAAATATAGGTTAGAATATTATTTCTTCAAAATCACTTAATAAAATATCACTTACACCGCCAGCATTTTCCATTTCATGGATTTGCAAAAATATCGATGATCTTGGATAGAGTACAGTGAGGAGCGCCGATTCACAAGTGTCTCGGATGATTTTTTCGCGTAACTTATCGGCAATACTGGGTAGACCGGATTTTGAGCGATAGTACACCTCCACATGAGCCTTGTCAATTTGTAGATTGTGCAATTTCACTTCCATGGGACCGCTTACAGTTACTGTCACCGCCGTATCCCCTAAAATAATTTTGAAATAGCTCATTTCTCCTCGGTATTTTATGATTAAAATAGTTTACCTTGTGTTAGCATTGCTGAACCATCGGATCGTGTATGAGGATTTAATCGGCAATTCATAGGACGTAATAAAACATCACTATATTCGGTTGGGTTCGTATCTATTTCCATAGTCACTTTTATTGTTTGTCTTTTTTGTTTCGAATACCGCCGAATAGAATATTATTGGCAATTTGTTCTTTTCTATACGTTAGCATCAAAAGATACAAGTAAATAAAGCATGTTTATTGAATTGAATTGTCACAATGAAACTTCAGAATTCGAAGCGAATTCATGGCGAATTTACACTACCGCCACAACGTAAAGCTCCGAAAATATATATTGAATGAATTAAACAGTGCCATCTGTTAATCGATAACCATATCTTTATATCGGTTGTTCGGTGAAAACAAAACAAAATACGATGGTGGATTGACAGATTAAAACATGCACTGACATTTCACAACACGACTGTTCAACAACAAAGAGTAAGCAACAACCGAATTCGCAGAAACACCGATACAATTTTCGGTGTGCACAATAAACAATTTCACAAATTTATTAAATATCATCGATTCGTTTTATTGATTTGGTTTCACGTTGAGTTTCGTTTGGTTATTTTTTTTTGCGGGTGCAAAAAAGAAATAGATAATATGAATACACGTAAACGTAATCGGAAAATGAATGTCACAGAAATAGCAAGTACGCAACAAATTGAGTCAAAAATTTGTAGAACCAATGAAACTACACACACAGATGCGTTGGACACAGACAATTCAAGTAAGACGTTTTTTATTTCATTAGCAACTAAACGAATCGGTTGAATGGTTTTCTTAGAATATTCCGTTAAATTTCTTTGTATTTTGATAATTTACTTATTAGATGAAGATAAAATTGACACAAGCGTTGAAATAATGAACGTCGATGAAAATGATTTAGCGACTGGTTCTGCCGAACAAGTGAATGATGATGCTATGGTTAATTCCCCGGAATTAGAACAAAATTCTAGTGAGTATAATGTTTTGACATCAATTATTGATATAGATCATGAGTTTTAAAAATTATTATTGCGTAAATGAAGTTAAAATCTCAGCCATATATTATCTGGACAGAGAATGACTAATCGATTTTACTTGTTTGCATGTTTGTTTTCGAATTATGTACAAAAAATTCAATTGATATGGATTTTTCTGATCGGACGGAAAATGATGAAATATTTACCGTTTGTACGTTAAATAGTTTATTGTTTAAAAAGAATTTGACATACAATGCAAAGCACTGTTTATACATCTCAGTGTATGGTATTGGTTACTTATCCAATCAAAGTAACACTTCAATATTCGGCATCGACTTGCTGCTCTGTGCCACAATAAACCCATTGAAAAAATGTTTGGGAAGAAAATAAAGAAGAGGAATTTTCATCTCAATATTTAATTGAATGCATAGAAATTGTTTGGAAAATCTTTAACAAATATCACATAACCTTAAATATGAATTTCTCATTTGATTTATGTGTTTTTCCTTTTGTTCTTTTCAATAATCAAATTGCTTATAATCATAAAAAAACAACATTGGATTTCAAAATTCACATCGATAAATTAAAAAAAATAAATTTGATTAACATTCTGTGTACTCTATCGTTTTCTATTTATAGACTCGGGCGATCAATTGTGTCAAGAAGAAAATACTAACAGAGACGAAGAAACAGACAGACTGCAACGCGAAGTTGATATTTTGCTTGCGGCAATTTCCGAATCACAACGTCCAAGAAATGCCAATATCCGTAAATATTTAGTTACATAGATCTAAATAATTTCAATGTAACTAATTTATCATTTGCTTTATTGTTTTTAGATGACAGTGTCAGCGAAAATGTTAATGACAGCGATGCCACCATCATTATTGATACAATTGATTTTGAACACCGTTATGCTGCTTCTGCCACTGCCCAGAGAGAAGCCACAGAAGTGGCAAGTAATATTGCACCTACAGCCAGTACATCGGCACAAGCCGCAGCCAATGAGCTGCAAGCTTCAGCCAACAACAATGTCGATGGTAAAAATATTTTTGATAAAAATAAAAATCACAAAATGCTGTTATTGGCCAAATAAAATAAAATTAATCATATTGATGTTGAAATTACAGATAGCGTAGTGCTGATTGATGACACAAGTCCACGTACAGTTCGACCCACTGCAAATGATGACGAAGAAGATGTAATTTTTGTGACCGAGTCACGTGGTTCACAACGATTTCGTACGATTGCAACAATTGATTTGTGCGATACACCAGATACTTCATACACACGCCCACCAGATGCCAATCAATTGAATGAACCCGAAACGTCGTCGTCGTCGTCGTCGAACAATCAATCAAATGCCGTTGCCGCTGTCGCCGATGCTCCAGCAGCACCCAGTCACAAAACAAAGTGCCCAATTTGCTTGGAAACATATGGTTTCGATGAAATTCTCTCTACAATGTGTGGTCACTTGTACTGTGGTCCATGCATTCGAAACGTGATCAAAACGCGCAAGAAATGTCCAATGTGCAATCGAGCGCTGAAACAGAATCAAGTTCATCGACTTTTTTTCGAACCATAAAAATTGAAAACTCTCAAATGTAAATGTTAAGTAATACACTCATCCGAATGAAAGCGAACAAATCTATACAACAGAATCACTTTCTAGTTTCCTTCTGATATCAAAAAAAAAAAAAAACATTGAATAAATATTAAGTTTTGCAAAACCAAATAATGTCAGTATTAAATGATTTAATTGAAAGAAAAAAAAACATTCTGTTTCTTGAGGAGGTTGTGTCTTTATTGGAATCATTAACATTTTGATTTTGTTTCAGAATTCTGAAAAGTATGGCTATTGTATAGTTCAATTTGTTTTATGCACTCTTGTGTCATAATATCAGTGTCAATGGTTGTAATTAATTAAAATGTCAATAATAATAATAAATTCGGTCATAAAATTGGAATTATTTTCAATGTAAAATATTCAGACGCTGGTAATTAGTAAAAATGAACATAAACGTCAAACGTATGCAAAAAAAAACCGTTGAAGATATTTGAAAAATGTGCACGAATCAAAACGTATTTGATGTTTTATGTTTTCTTATAAAATAGTAATGTTCTTCGTGCATTTTTATTTGAATATAATTTCTTGACTATATACAATATTAATATTGAGAACGTCCAAGAACAAACGTAATCAGATTCGTCGTAGATAGCTCAGCTTACTTTAAATTTTTATTTTTGTTAATATACCGATTGAACTGAATATGGTATTGGTAATACATTGTCTGAGTTTTATCAGTAACTGTATGGTCGTCTCAAGCATATATAACTTACTTCGTAATATGGATCGATAACGATTTTGAGATAATTAAAAAAAAATTATCACAAAATTTGCAGCGATTAAAATGAAGAGTGGTCGCCAGACTGACCGACATTCAGTGAATTCCTCTGGCACAAATAATATCGTTTGACAGAAGCTGATCGTGGCATATTTTTTATTTATTTAAATTTATTTTTGGATGAATTAAAAATTTTAAAGAACGAAAAAAATGGCTGATTCTCAGGATACGGTAAAATGTAATGGTGACATTGAAGTTGTTGATCCAAATTGTGTGGCCGAAAAACCAGTGAAAATTACATTTCAAGATATCACATCCGCTTCTTATCTGATTAAATCAGGAATTGAATACACACCATGCACGGTAATAATAGATTTAACACAGTTCCATACATCTATTTAAAGTTCTTCAATTTAAAAAAAAATCGGATTTTTTCTATAGAAATCTAGAGCATCGTACAACAACATGGATTTATATTTGAAAAAAGATCTCCTCCAATTTACTGGAAGGTAAAACGATTATACTTTTATTTGGATTTGATTTTGATTTCTTGAGTCATAATAAACGATGCAACAACATTTTATAGTTTTTTTTAAATCAATATTTCATAAAGTAAAGTTCATTATTTCGAAATATGGCCGATTGGCTACATTCCACTTGATATTATCGATAATTCGAAATTGATTTGTAGTTTCAAAGAGCGCGGTGCACGCTATGCCTTGTTAAAATTGAGTGATGAAGAAAGGAAGAATGGAGTTATATCGGCATCATTGGGTAATCATGCACAAGGTTTGAGTTATCATGCTTATAAATTGGGTATTGCATGCACTGTGGTGATGCCAGTAACAGCGCCCATCATGAAAATTCAAAAATGTCGTAATTTCAAAGCAGAAGTCCTTGTTAATGTATGTATCAAAGACAAACCATTTGGATGATCGATTGCAATTTTATTGTATTGATTTGTATTTAAGGGAGCATCAATGGCAGAGGCAAAACGTTATGCATTATCAATATCAAAAGAGCGTGGTATGATTTATACATCGCATTTTGCTATTTCTGGTACAAATATAAATAGTTTTTCGTAATTTGAATAGGACTCACTTACATAAATGGATATGATCATCCCCACATCATATCCGGTCAAGGTACTATCGGACTGGAGATATGTGAACAAGTTCCGTATCCCGATGCTGTCGTCATTCCTGTTGGTTTGTATAGACAAATTGAACTTCATTGATTCATAATCATTGATCAAAAATCATATAACAGGAGGTGGTGGTTTGATCGCTGGAGTCGCAACTGCAGTCAAATCAATGAGTCCAACAACTAAAATTATTGTAAATATTCATTCTCTTTCAATTGCATGTCTGTTTGAAATTAACTTTGAATATTCATCATTTAGGGCGTTGAATCCGAGAAATGTCCAAGTTTTTCGAAAGCATTGGAGCGCGGTTTGGATAAAAAATAATCTCACTAGCAATTGAATAGCTTCTCGAATTTCACAATTCCTTTTTTTAGGTCAACCAATTGGTGTTAAAATTGAACCAACATTGGCCGATGGATTGGCTGTTCCAAGTAAATTTCATAAATTAATGGACAATGGAGTGAGAAATGTCTAAATATTTATTGAATTTCAGTGGTTGGATTTAACAGTTTCAAAACGGCTCGTTCATTGATAGACAAAATGATTGTTGTGAAAGAAGAGTGGATTGCTTTAGCTATACTTCGTCTTGTGGAGCAAGAAAAAAGTAATTTTATTTTGTCTCAGCATATGTAAAATGTACATTTATGGATATTGATTTATTTTCAAAACAAAAAATCTTTATTTTCAGTGGTCGTGGAAGGTGCAGTACATGAAGTTGAACATTATCACTTCACATATCTACTCTGAGTGTTCACAAATTGTTTTTACTTGAAAAATATTCTGTTGTTTTTTTCTTAAATAGGCGCTGGGGCAGCCGGTTTAGCTGCAATATTGGCAGGTAAAAATATTAGCCATAAATTAAAATATTTCAAATAAAATCGTTATTCTTTTTTTTTTTTACTTTGCAGGCGAGTTGAACGAATTCGAAAATAAAAAGTAATTAAAAATTATTCGAATTCATGGCATTTGATATAATCTTATTGTGCTTTGTTTATTTCATAATTTAGAGTTGTGTTGCTTTTGTGTGGTGGAAATATTGATACCACAACATTTGGGCGATGTCTAGAACGAGGCCTAGCATCTGAAGGTCGTCTTCTGAGGTTTGGCAACTTTCTCCAAACGAAATTCAAATATCAAAATACTCGGTTTTTTTTTAATTGTCCAACAGATTCAACGTTACATTGGATGATTGTCCGGGTGGCATAGCACAATTGTGTAGACTCTTGGCAAATATTGGTGTAACGATTAAAGATATAATGCACGAACGGGCTTGGCTCAAAGATATTTACAGCGTTGAGGTAATAAGTCTTTGCGTTTTTTTTTAAATTAAGAATTGAAGATTTTATTGGGAGGCTATTTGCAGGTTAAAGTAGTATGCGAAACAAGAGATTGGGCACATGCACAAGAACTTCGAAGTGTTTTGCATGAGAATTATCGATTCGTTGTTTTCAATGATACTCCATTGGCTTTATCAAGTGAAACAGCAACACCGCAATAAGTTCACATTGCACCATTTTATATCGAAATTTTTATATATATATTTATATTTTTTTCGTAGAATAAACCTTGATTTCCTCTGGAAAACAGTAAACAAAATCAACCAAATATATATATGATATGTATAACCGTTGTGCAATTTACCTTGAATTAATTAGTTAATAATGCGGATAGATAACAATTCCAAAAGCTGTTACAAAAAATAAACACCTTTTTTCTCCTTTGTCATTTGTTTACAGCTACCATTTTATATCGATTCGTAGCGGTATTTGATTTTTTATGATCATTTTAGTAGCCGCATTTCAAAAAAGTCGCGTAAAATGCACGTGTCTTATTATTATAATTTTTAATTGTTTTGCTATCGTTGAAAAGCAGAACAGTAACAAAAATAAATGGTATTTTATTTTAAATAGCTAAATAGTTTGAAAAACGAATTTATCGCCGCAGTGTATGAGATAGGAAGGAATGAACATGAATTCAAACGCATTCAACAATGCACGCATATTTCTGAAACTGGCGAACGTCTTCATGATGGCAATTATTGAAATCAAAATCCAGATGACCTCCAACTCTAGCCAAGCACATGTTACACATATGTATACTCAATACATGGTGTTGAAGCGTTGCCGTTCAGCATTTTCACAAGTTACAGCACTTTACGTGCACACAACCAACGAAACCACACCAATTTCGAATGAATGAAAGAGATTATTGGCGTCTGTTTGTGCGCTGCTCACATATGCTCAGTGCCCATTCACACATACAAATTACCACTGGTTTGCATTGTAATAAACATCGAAACTGAAGAGCGACCAACATGATCATTGTTTGATGCCTGTTGTTTCATATAATATAAATCGGATTTTTTTTGTCGTTCATTCTCATTTTGCATTTTGAGTAGTAAAAATGCTTTGGACGGAATATGTCGCATGTAACTGTGTCACATATTTATGTTTTTGTTATTGCTAGTGCAACATTCGAAGCGATCACATCATGATTCGTGGCTCTTCTTTCTAAAATCCAATTAATCATGGTGGCAAATGGAAAAGTTCAAAATTCGGAAAAAAATCAACTAAAAACTCACTAAGTGATTTCAATGAACGAAAAAACAAGCAAAAAATATCCAAAATTATATCAGAGTTTTTTTTTCTCATGTGTGGCGAACATTAAAAATATATACGAAAAAATCCCAAATAAATATTCATAATTGTGCATTGATCAATTCTAAATCGATCAATTTCGAACTGAAAATGAAAGTCTTTTTTAAAGTGTTTTGTATATTAGTTGCTATTAATGGCAATGGCATTTCGGGTGATAATATTCAAAAAGAGCTGACTATTCGTTCAATTGAAACAAATTCAAAATCAAACAGTGATCAACCGTTTCGAGTTAATTTAACGTGTAAGTAGTTTATATGTTCATATCATCAAATCTAGGTTAAATTGATAAAGGGTTCTGCTCAATTGTGACTGCCAAACTATTACTATTTCAAGAGTTCGTTGTGAAGAAACAAAAACAATATTGCAAAAAATTTGCTTCGATGTTACGATTGCGATGAGTGTGAACATTGAAATAAACACACACACAAATGTTATATAATAATGAATGAATAACCCGGTCACAAACTACTGCCCAAACAAATTCAAACAGCCAAAGTATATTTTGGCAAATTTGTGTATGTGGATAAAACGACTTGAATGCGCCATTTAATTTGAATGTAATCGATATTTGAATGCTTATACTTCTTTAACAATCATGTACATCTGTTTGCATAAACTATATTCGGTCGTTGTTGTTGAAGGTAAGCATTTGGCAATCTCTATCACTCTCTTTTCTCTTTCTCTATTGAGGTGCTTGCAGTCGATAAACATTCATAATAAATTATGCCAAATTACAACTGTGACTTTATTTTTTTTTTAAATGTATACACACTGCCCAAATGAAATAAATCTTGATATTTTAACAAAATTATGAATAAAAATTATGCAGTCAACTTCTGTGTATCACTCTCGATCATATGAATCCAAAAGGTCAAACTTCGTTGTGACGGAATAAAACAGAGTGTGTTTGAATGTGAGTGTATTTGTGTCAGAGCGAAAGAAGGTGTGCGGTTTGATTGCAAGTTAGTGAATTTAACACCTTTCTTTGACTACCATTTTTTTCTTTGCAGCCAATTGGTTAAATTAATATGAAGTAAGAGACAAGTGTATGGAGTTGAAATGTGGTTGGTCCAATTGTTGCATTTTATCGTTCGATAAATTTGGTTTCAAACTCAAATTTTTTTGCAATCTTTTTCTTAAATCCAAAGAACAAATACTATCAATAATATAAATGCGTAAATAATATTTACTAAATATGTTAAGGTCCAGACTTTGGTTCTAAGATGACAAGGTGATACATGAAGCCTTTAAAATTCACTATTACATGATCTACTTTTGTTTTCGAAGTGGAAATTTACAATCAGACTTTGTACACATGTGCAAGGTCGCGTGAAAGTGATATTGTGATTTAATTCGGCTTAAAATCGAACTCATAAAAACATGTTTTTTTTGTTATGACGTTTTTCTGAGTATGCTCAATCAACTGATAGAATACAATGGTATTTAAAAAATACTAATTTGACCATTTAACCCTTTTGTGAACATCAATCAACATTCGATTGTGTGTGTGTGTTTTTTTTTTTAAAAAAAGGTCAATGATATTTTTTTTGCAAGTCACGTCAAGACACATTTATTTTCTGCGACGCGGTGTTTTACTTTGCCCGTATTGGGAATTTACTACGTACATATGTGTCGTTGCATTTGCTTTCACAATCAGTAGATGATTCGTCCATTCTCTAATGCAGCTGAATCTCGTACAAATTGAGAAGAGCGTACAGCAGTTACAAAATGCACAAACTTATGTATTTGGGGCAAACGATTGATCAATTGACCAATAGATTTTTTATATGATCTTTTTTTGTTGATTAGCTTTTGCTAATTCATATTTTTGTATATATCATTTTGTCACAAGCAGACTTTTTTCTATAATAATTTTAGCCTTTTTAAATTATTATCAACTAGCACTGAATGTTTTACCGATCGAAACGAAGACAACACTTGAAGATAAGGTGTCGAATGACGCAAATATTAAAGTGATCGGTGATGTCATTGAATCATCGTCACAAACATCATCACAAAAATCGTCAAATATTCAAGCGGCTGGAAAATTAACGACAACACCAGCACCAAAAGTGCGAAAAGAAAAATCAGATCCATATGAATGCCCAAATACATCGGAATTTGCATTTTTTCCACACTATTGTTCGAGGCACGCGAATTGTGTAAGCATTGGTAAAGAATACCGCTGTTGCAGACAATTCAATAGCAAACGATGTGTCAAAGGTGTACCGAAGCCATTGAAAGAGCAACGCCATGAACGTAAGTCATTGATGATTCTTTCATATCTTTTTGTTTCTACATTAAATGTGATTCAATTTAATAAATATTTTCAGCGATACTCGGTCTGATTCCAAGAAAATGTCCTAAAGAACCATTGGCCGAATTATTTTGGGAATTGAAAACATGTAATTCGGATCATGATTGTTGGCCCCGCATTTGCTGTCCCGATGGTCTGAACAAGTATTGCCGTACATCACGTCCAGAGCTAGATACTTTGCCCGTTGGAAAACAACTAGCATATCGTAAGCATTAAATGTGATATCACATGTGATCGCATCAGTAATAATTAAATTTGATTTTTTTAGCCATCGATATGCTGTCGAGCTATTTACAATGTACACCAGCACCGCCAACCGTTTACGATTTATATCCAAAACCTTGTAACAATACATTGGACTGCTTTCCAAATGTGTGTTGCCAAGAAGCCGGCAAAAAATATTGCCGACCACCAAAACGATCGTTGCTGGCATTTATTACCACCTTTGCTCAGGTATCCTGATATGTTTACCATACATTTATAATCGACTATTGCTAACTATCCAAATGTTGGTCTATTTTTAGCGATTCAATACCGGCGTTGTTCGACAGTGGACCGATAACATTGTTTTCAATTGATAGAAAACATGTACAATATGTTACAATTCAAGTCAAACCGGAACAAAACTCTTTGAGATATAAATGTGATATAATTTTTTAGATGTTGGCATTGTTTTTGTGGATTTTCAATAGTTATTTGTTAAGTTTTTTCAAATGTTTTATTTTTAAGTAAGCATTAGCCGAAACCCCATTGTGAGTTTTTTTTTTTTTCGAAATAAAATTATAATGTTATTTCAATGGGACCACACAACGTTTTTTTATTCAATTATTATTCAATTTTATTAACTAATTTTTTGGTTGATTAAAGAATAACAGCTATCGTTCAATATCGGCTGTAATACCAAGTATTTATTATCGTCTAAATATTTTGAAATATTTTACGCATATTTCAGGCACACGCGTATTCGTGTATTAAGCAATGTTATTCGCAAACTACGTAATAACGTTTCTAATTGTTTCTATCCTGCAATATTGAAGAAATATGAAAACATCTATATTACTTATGAAAATATTCCAAAAAATAAAAAAAATTGAATTTATCTTCAGTTGAATAAATAATTGCTGTCTCGAAAACAACACGTGGAGTATTGGATTGTTTGTATAGTTCGGCACATGGAGTGTTGGATTCACCGTAAAAAGCATATATAAACTCCATTCGATGAAAATGATCATTAAGCAGTGAGGTTTTCAATATTGAAGTCACATTTTTTTTTTTGACGAAATTCCCCAAATTAAAATCTATCTTTTTAAAGATGTTGAATCGAAACATTTTTGTTCTACTTTTCATTGGAGTCATCGTTTGCCAGGTATACATGTATTTTAGATAAATAAAAAAGGATTTTTTTCTTATTTATATTTTTAACAGGCAATTTCTAACGTTGGAGCAGCCCCCAAACCCAAAGGCAATGGAAAAAAACTTGACAGATCAACTTCAATGATATCTTGGGAAAAAGTTAAGAAAGCTTATGAGGTAGCTAAGAAGTACATTTGGATTTCAGAGGAAGATGTAGAGAAAATCAATGCAGAAAAACCGGTGAATCAAGAAGATGTCCAATATTTCATCGAAAAGTTCCACAATTGGATGGGACCGGAATTGGATTATGATACCTTCGATCATGGCCAGAGTAGCAAAAAATGAATAACAAAAAAGTCAATAATGACAATTGCTGAATTAAATTTACAATGTGTATACGATTCACACAGTTGAATAAACACCTGTTTGTGCAAAAGAAAAACAGAATTGTTTTTAACATTTTATCATAGTTTTTTTTTCGTTTTTATTCCAATATTTTATCATCCTACGCTTGTATCTTCAAAACTGTGTCAACCAGCCCCCAATTCATCGATATTCAAAGTCTTTTGGTTTGCTAGTTCAACCATTTTATTATTTGTTAACTAAATTATCTAACTCATAAATGATATCAAATGAAAAAAGAATGTATATTTAAAAGGTGAAATATGATAATCAATTCAAAACACTTTGTTGTTGATTTTTTTTGTTGTTGTTATATGCATAAAATGCGAAAACAAAAGCACATTAAATATCCTCACATAACGAAACATTTAAAAAAAAATCCGAGTTAAAATTGTTGGCGTCACCATCTAAACCAATGTTAAACACTTAAATATGTCGGCAACACTGTAGATAGAAGTGAACAGCAGCAAGCGGCGTCTAAATGTTGCGCGATAAAGAGAATAAAATCTGGGTGGCGGCGCCCTTTAGTTTTTTATTTCTAATCCAAATAATCAACAAAGCCGGACTGTATCGAAAGGAATTTGACTTTCTTTTCATTATTAAATTCCTTACCTGAACATGAATTGTTCAGGAAGAAAAAAAATTCAAAGCGATAATAAATGTGTTATGAACTTTTGAAAAAAGTAAATTGTTTTCAATTTGTGTGCTATCAGTTTTAAAGATTCATATGTGTGGTACGTTATCATCATTTAGTTGGGGTGATGCAAAATATTGATTTTTCCCATTCATACTCTTGTCGAACGAAAGATAGAATAACTATACAGACTATGAATAACTAGTGTGATGGCAAAAAATCTTTCGAGTGCTAAAACTGTCTATAATGACTAAAACATTTCGATTAAGTTTGATAAAATTGTGTGTGTGTGTGTGTTTATGTGATATTTAAAACAAAACCAAACCAAGCAAAACAAACGAATTTAAAGAAAATTTCAAAAAATGGCGGTCATGCTAAACAATACACAAACAGACAGCGATGCAAATGAGATGAATTTTACCGCTTTCACCGATCTATGTCGATTCTGTTCATTAAGACACGGAGCCAAAATTAATTTATTTGAAAAAGAAGCCGAACAACGACAAATACTCTACAAAGTGCGCTCATTTCTTCCAATAGCGGTAAATACTATATAAATATCAGATATAATAAATAGAAACCATCCGATATGTCTGACTTATGTTAGCAATGTCAAATGATTGATATATAATCATTTGTAGATATCCAAAGACGACTTTCTTCCGAAGAAAATTTGCGAACGATGCGTTTTGCGATTGGAACAGTTTTATGAATGGAAAGCGATATGTGTACAGAGTGATACAGTGCTTCGAAACTATTCGGAATCAATGCGAGCCGTTACAGCAACAATTAATTTTACGGTAACTTCTATTTTGTTTTATACTCAATACATTTCTATAATTCGACGATGATTGACAATTTATACTTTTTGTACAAACAAATTTACTGATACCAGAACGGAACTGTTAACGTTGAGAAAATGACTACAGAGCAAAAAAATTCATACTTAGAAGCGCATATGGAAGTTCAACAGCACATGCATCATGTATCAATACAATTGAATAAGCATGCACAAAACCATTCCACAGCCAACAATCAAAGTATGGTGAATAATCAAAATCACAGCGGATCACATCCAAGCAATTCGGTTAATATTTCAAATCCATATTTAAATACGAATCCAATAAAGGTACGATTGAAAATTTTGTTTTTGGTGAAATTGTTTGGGTGCATTGAAATAACGTCGATGTTTTATTAAATTAGGGACCACAAATACCAACACCAACAACTGCATCGTCCGTTGTAGAGAACACATTTACCGTTCCTGATGATGTTGGAATGGGCTATGAAAGTGGAGTTCGGGTCTTACAAAGTCTGGGCAATTGGTCGCCCTCTGACATTCCGCCGAATGTTCCGCGACCGAATCTAATACCGTTCATTGAACCATATATCGAAGGCGGTTCGATGCATCCAGCCAGCCGACTTAAGGCACTACAACAAGTTCAACAAGCATCACAAAATACACGAAAACCAGCCAAAAGTTAGTGTAGATTGGCACAATTCCGATTTTCTTTAATGAGATAATTTGATATAGTAGTAAAAATCGAACAAAATCCAAAAATTAACCTTTATTTACAGCATCATCAACGAAAGCTTTTGAGTGTACAGTGTGTGGCAAAGCGTTAGCTAGAAAAGATAAATTGACAATTCACATGCGAATTCACACCGGAGAGAAGCCCTATATTTGCGAGGTTTGTGTTATCAATTTGTAGTGAATTTGTTACATTTCACATCAAACGTTTATTACTTTTGATTTTTTTTTTGTTTCAGGTTTGCGATAAGGCTTTCGCTCGTCGGGATAAATTAGTTATTCACATGAACAAATTCAAACATGTCACACCGACAAATATAGCTCCGCTAGGAAAAAGACTGAATAATTTGAATTCAGAAGGTAAAAAATCTCAATAAGTTTTGTTTTACCGTCAAAATATCGTTCAAAAATGTTTTTCTTAGATGTAAAAAAGAAACCTGGAAATAATGAAAATAAACAGAATTTAATGCATACACATTTGCATCAAGAATCGGCATCAAATAATCTTCTTCATGGAGGCATGCACAATCAGCAACCGATAAACCAACAAAGTAGTAATGCCTCAATTCAAAATCATGGCACGAATCAGCCGCTATCATGGTCATGTGAACTATGTGGAAGGATGTTTGCGACACGAGACGAATGGTCGATTCACGCAAAGAGCCATTTGGAGGTTTGTATTTGCATATCGTCCACATGTTTGTTTTTGTATTTCATTTGATTAAATTACATTTTTTTTTTCATTCCAATTCCAGTATTGACATGAGGGAAAAAGTAGCTTGTCGATAGCAGAAGCTACGAAGTCAAAAACAGCATCAAACATTAAATGTGAATTTAGTGCATCGGACGATGCACGAGAACATCCACAGGTAAACAATTAGGCAAAAATGTTTAATTTTTGAAGGAATTTTAAGTCATGGATATAAATGAATATGAAAAAAACTTGTTTTATTGCAGACACCATCTTCAGCGGCTGGTTCGAATAATTCTCAGTCACAAAATATTTCACTTATTCCACTGAATACAACCAACTACTGTTTCATATGTCAGAAAAATTTCTCAACTAGTTCAGAGTTCATCGTTCATATTCGCAGTCATTTTATAACCGATCGAGTTGGAAATTTGGTGGGTGAAGAATTGACCTCATCGGAATTATTCAATCGCAATTCAATGGATTGCACCTCTGAAGAGCTGTGGACCTAAAAGCGTACATCGTCATCATTTTAATTTTTATTTCAATGGTAGTCATGTAAACGTACTAATACGATATATGTCACGATAACGAATCTTCTTTTTTTTTTGATAAGAATATCAGTGAACAAAAAAAAAAACAAATTGTCTGTGTGTAATAAAAATGCGATTATATACTGAATGTCGATTATCGACGCAAAAAACAGTAAAAAGTAAAACAAAACTTGAAAAATTATTATACTTTTGATGTGATCTTTACTCGTTCCCCCATTGACAATGTCAATATGAATTTTTAATTGATGGAAATGATTAGAATTTAAGACAATTTCTGAATATTCTTCTCTGTAATCAATTGCAATGGACGATGATTTTTCCCACGATGTATTTAAATAATCATTATTATTGAACGAATTTCATTCGTATTTTTTTTATTGAAAATATATAGCAATGTGCTTACAAAACATCTTTGATTTTATGCAAGTATCTAAATTTTCAAGCCATTTCTTTGTATTGGAAATGTAAAACAATAAAAAAGAACTCAATTTAATTAAGAATTAACGTTGTTTTAAACAAAATAATTTTAGCTCCATTGATTGATTTACAATTTTTCAGTGAGCTCTGGAACAGCTTTGAACAAATCGGCAACAAGCCCGTGATCAGACACTTGGAAAATTGGTGCTTCTGGATCTTTGTTTATAGCTACAATGGTCTTTGAGTCTTTCATACCAGCCAAATGTTGGATTGCACCCGAAATACCGACAGCGATGTATAGGTCCTTGAATTCAATTGGGATATATTTTTTTTAATTACAATTAAATATTCAATTCGGAAATGTGTTCGATAGCACGGAATCGAGAATTGTACATACCGGTGCAACAATTTTTCCAGTTTGTCCAATTTGTAAGTCATTTGGTACGTAGCCCGCATCAACGGCGGCACGTGAAGCACCAACAGCAGCACCAAATTTATCAGCCAAGTCATACAACAATTTAAAGTTGTCACCGGATTTGAGGCCACGACCTATTCGATTATTTGGTTAAAATCTCTTCGATAGATTATTGTAGAATTACACAAAAAATACCTCCAGAAATGATGACTTTGGCGCTTGTCAATTCCGGTCGATCGGATTTGGAAATTTCTTGGCCGAGGAAAGTCGATAGACCTTCGGTTACTTTAATTTCTGGTGCATTTTCAACCGCAGCATTACCACCATCGGCAGCTGCCTCAAAATTTGTTCCACGAATTGTCAACACTTTAACTGCATCTTTGGCTTTGAGTGTTTGAATCGCATTTCCTATGTCATCAAAAAAATATAAAACATTTAAATCACTGAAATGTGACGATGCAAAATATTTGTGATTTTACCAGCATAAATTGTCCGCACGAATGTATCCTGCGATTTAACGCCGATGATATCAGAGATAGGTGATACATCAAGCTTGGCCGCAATTCGTGGTGTTACATTTTTACCAAATGCCGATGCACCCGCCAAAATATGTGTAAATTTCAATTGATTTTGCAGCGATACTACTGCATCGGTAACGGTTTCAGCCGTATGCCCCTTGAATGCTGCATTCTGAGCCAATAGCACCTTTGATACTCCCTTTAACTTTGACACTTGTTCGGCCACCTGAGACACAGACAATTTTTCCGATCAAAATAAAAAAGATCATAAATGAATTCAATTGGTAACATACCGCTGCACAATCAGTGCCAGCAACTAAAACTGTGACATCGCCACCGATTTTTTGCGCCGCTGTGACAGCATTTTGCGTAATTGCTGTTAGATTCTTTTCATTATGCTCAGCAATAACGAGTGTACTTTGGAAGCGACGGTTTAACTAAATATATTGAGAGAGAAAAAAGAAATAAATTGATTTTATAATATGAAATGCACATCGCTGAATTCGAAATTATTTTTAATCGAGAAGATCTACATTTTATGGACTTTGATCTGGAGATGAGATACATTTAAAAAATATAATGAACATCAAGATTTTTCTCAAAGTCATTGATTATCAATTTCATTGAAATAAAAAACAAATTTCGAAAGGAAAATTTTCCAAATTATTGTTTTTCATTTAATTTTATTTACCCGGTTGGCTCCAATTAAAAGATTTTTTGATTTGAACATTTTTCTAGTTGAATAGATAAGCCCGACTGTATGTGTTAGCAAATATTTTGTTCACATTGAACCTTATACACTTGTGACAGTTCTGTCACATATAGCATAATGGCGAAGAGTTCGTTTATTGCACATTTCTTTCCATTGATATGAAACCAACCATAATCATTCAATAATAATTTGATAATCTCTTGAAGAAATTCAAAACCATATGTTGTATGGAATTTTCTTGAAAATCGAATAAAATTTTCCACATTTATTAATTGTGAAAAGTTATTAAACGGCTTTTTTATCGACTTGCGGCAACTTTTCGAACTAACAATCAAAACAACACAAACATAATGAATACGTAGTTGTATCGAATACGTCTGTTTATTTCATTTGTGATTCAGTGATTTAACAAAGTCAAGATAATAAAGACCTAGATAAAGACGTAGAAAACAAAACATGAAGATTAAATTCATAAGGAAAAGCAAAAATGTCCAGAAGATCATGATTCGATTTGTCAAATTTGCTTGGATATGGTGAAACAGGAGCGCGACCAATTGTGCAGCAATGAAACTCAACCAAATCTAAAAACTGGAAATCATGTTATCGGTATGTGGTCAAATGCCGTCGCTAAGTGATGGATGTTCGGCTATTGTTTTATCGTATTTCAATGAAGTCTACGATCATCTTAAAGACAATTTGAATACGGAAAATATTTGTCATATGGCTGGCGTTTGTGTTGCACAATTTCATCAACACGAGGATGATATTGAGGTGATTGAAGATTCACAAATTGAATTCATTGATCATGTAAGCGATGACGTTCCATGCGATCTCTGCAAACAACTCGTTGTGCATTTGAGGTAAGCCATTTCATTTAATTATGCATTTTTCAGTATTAACGGTAATATGATTTTTTTTCATTTATTTTGTTAATTGGACACAGAAATTTACTGGTTGCCAATACGACCGAAGCCGAATTTGAGAATGTACTTGAAGGCATTTGTAAACAAACGAAATCATTCAAGTCAGAATGTTTGAGTTTTGATCCGGATGGATCCGGATCCGGATGGTGCTTGTTTCATGATTGGCATCTGTCCAAAGGGTAAATTGACACAAGAGCCACAGCATTCGTATGAAGTCATGCCATTCATACCAAATGATCAATTACTTGTGAAGAAGAAAATTTTTGGCGTAAACGAACCGATACTATGAGCACAAGATATTCAAAGTTTCCAATTGCGGAACACACTTTTTTGTACCACACACAGTGGCGTGCGGGGAACGCATCGAATCAACATATGGGCAGCAATGCTGGACAGACGCTGCGAATATCTAGCACTATTCAGACAGCAAAAAACCATCACTGTTCATTTACACGTTTTGAGATGCATTTACACGTATTGACACTTATTTTGTACATTTATTCGTATTTAGAAGCTAGTTGACAACTTCCTAGCTCCTTACATGAGACAACAAATAAAACCTTCGGCGTCAAATAATTTGAAAATGTTAATTGAGCATTTTGAGATGTGGTGAATGTAAACCGTTCGGTTTTACAAAACATTATCGTTAATAAAATAATTACTTTTTACACACATAATTGAAAGTAAACCTAAAATCAAGAACAACATACAGATACACACATTTTTTTGTAATAATCAGAAATAAAGTTCTTCTATCATGAGCAGTCAAACCAATTATTTGTCGCTTCAATTTGTCCAACTGTTATCAACTAATTTTCGTTTATTGAATTTTTTGTTTTGTTTAAATGAAAAACAATTTTTTTGATTAACATAATATTTAATGCGATTTTATGTATCTTTTTTTTTAAATGCGCTACCGGGCCTCAGAGACCCGACCTGCCCGGTTAAGGGTTAATAAAAATAAAAAGCAAATAATTTTTACCATTAATATGATAAATTACCAATTGAGATAAAATTCATGAATTAAAGACCAGTCAACATTTAGAAACTTATTAAAGAAGCGATAAGATTACTGCCTAAAATGATTTCCACTTAGTCCGTTGCAACGGAAAACAAGTTTGCATAGAATGCAGCGCCAACTATATGTGAATTTTATTTTTCATCGTTTTAGGCAATATATCTATGGTTTTCTTATGGCTTCTTTTTGTCTATGACATGGAAAAATTTATATCTGTAAAAAAAAAATAATTTGAATAAAAACTAAAATGTATATTTATTCAATGCGAAGACTTCATGATACATTTGAATAACTTATTTGCTTTTGTATTTTCTTTTTTCGTTCCAATTGCATTTTCCACAACACTGCCTGGCACTTTTCCATCGGGAATTTATTCATTAGAGCATCATGGAATGAATATTTGTAGATTCACAGACAATAGTTTGTTGAATAAATTTTCAGTCAATTTAAATAAATGAATGAACATACCATACCATTTGCATGGTGATAAACAAAAATTTAATCATAAATTCTATATAAATTTTACATGAGACATTTTCTGCAATCGCAGTATCGCTATTGATAAAAATAAATCACCGTTTACAATCAATTAGAACTGGATTCTATTCTGTGTTTGGTGTTGAATTGATTGAACGACATTCAGATCGGCAATGGCATTCTGTCTTCCAGTCTCTAGACTCGTATCGTACATTCTGAACAGAGAAAAAGAAATGTATTTATTTCGATGGCAACATTGAAGGCAATATTAAAAATGCATTACCTCAATACAAAGTCATAGTTGTAATGACTTCCATTTGTAATTTTGAGTAGATTCCTCATTAATCCACTTGGAATCAGATTCAAAACTGACATAATTGTTTCGCCACTACAGCGATGTAAGTAGGTAAGAAATTGATGAACAAATAAGACCTTCGGCGTCAAATCGTTTGAAAATGTTAATTTGTATAGGGTTTGGAATAGATCTTGTAAGCATGCTTTCAGCGGTTCATTTATTCGAGATGAAGATGAACTGGTTGAATTTGAATCGTTGTCACCATTTGTTACATTTTCTGCCCTCTCTTGACCATCAGATAAAATTTCCAATAACGAATCATCTAATTTACGCACTTTTGATGCACGTTCATCGCTTGTATCACTTCCATTGAATGGTCTCTTGGACTTGATCGTCGCATTCTTCTCAAGTGACGACATGATACAATAAACGCATAATCGAGCCAACACCGACAATTGAGGTTCGATTAATTCAAATTTTCTGGTGAACGAAATGGATGATTTAAAATTATAATTTGTATTTTGATGACGAGAAATATGAAATGAGTAGAAGAATTACTTACTGTGTTTTATTCAATAAAATCATTGGAAGTAGATCAGAGAGCAATGTTATTGTACATTTTTGAATATTCAGATGCATAACGGCAAATACGATGTCCATTGATTTGCTGATATCCTATTAAGAAGAGAAATGAATGAGGGAATGAATGTGTCAATCAACATGGGTATGCTGCCTGTCAAAGTGGTAGCCCGTGGAAAATTACTTACCCTTGAAAATTTACAATAAAGAACTTCGTTGACCATTTTTGAAACGAGCCAATATGGGCCGCATGATTGAAGTAAATTGTCTAGTACTTGGGCTGCTTTAATCGAAAGCCATCCGCGACTCGAAACCGTTCTCCAAACTTCATGAAATTGCTCTTCCAACGGTTGATTCGATACAATGTTCAATATTGGCGATCGTACATTTTGATTTTGATGTGCATCTGTTTGCATTTTTCGTATAATTTGGCTGGTCAAATTGAGTCGTTCGCGAAAATTGTTGGTCGCTTTAAGTTCATCACTAATGGTGGTGAGTGTCATCAATTGTTGAACCATATTCAATGGTTTCAATAATTCATCGTCACGCACAATTTGCATGTATGAACACAACCATGAAGCGGCACAAATCGAATACGTGCACAATTTACTCTTGATATTATCTAAATGAACTTTTACATCGGCCGCTGATATTGTATCATTCTCCCATGCAACCAATAATTGGTACAAAACACCGGGCAATATTAAACAGACTTCATGCCATCGCAAATTGGACATTTTTGTCATTGATGCATCATTTGAGCTGATACTTGTTAGAAATTCATCGACCTTATTCTGTTCACATTGATGCACCATATTCATGGCTGATTTATTTTTTGTTTTTTCAATCATAAAATCGCGAACCCATTTCTCGAAGAATGATTCGCCATTACCGTCCAATACAACATGTGAACCATACATTTGTACAATGAATGTTAACATCAAAAATGTAACGTCAAACAATGCGGATGTTGTATCATTTGCTTCGGCAATGGCCTGCTTTGATTTCTCATTCCATCGTATCAATCGCGTAACAAATGTCTTGAGTTGACCTTCCATTGTGGCTACGGATAGAATTAATTCGAAATTGTTGCCGGATAATAGGCCACATAACATGCCCAACATTCCTTGCTCTTGCATTTTATTATAATCATTGTCCAACGCTTTAAGTATTCCATTTAGTGGTGATTCAGCCTTTTTCAATTGCTCTATTATCGATGATGGTTGATGATTTAAATCAAGTTTTGACAATGACACCATCACCGGATCACGTTGTGATGCAAATTGTTGCACATGTTGGGCACTGATCAAATTGTGTTTATTCAATTCTTTTAGCAAATACTCGATGGTATTGCATGTGCATGTTGTGTCCAAATAGTCCAATGTTGGATCATCGATTAATGTTTCTAGTGCTTTTACCACATCCGGTGAATTTTCTGAAAATAATAAATGTTTTAATCTTTATATGACACTTTTTTTTATAAATTAAATCATAGCTTACCATTTTTCGAATGGAGTTGTTTGATAATGTGCGGCACCCGTATAAATGTGAATGCATACCACATTGATTCTTGACAAATATCATTGTCTTTGCTAACATTTTGCAACGAAATCAATGCCGATCGAATTAATTCGCTGTACACACGTGACATGGGATAATTCTTCAACTGCTGCACCATTTTCAAATGTGATGCATATTTTTGTGTACTACAATTTGGATGCAGCAGCACATTAACCGCAATGTATGGCTGTAAACAGTATGTTATCGTTTCGATTTTTTCATCAAGTAATGCGTTATTTCTCTCGAGAATTTCACCATCCAATTTAACGCCAATCAATTTATTGAGCAATCTTTCGATGGTGTTTACTTTAGGCAGGGCAGCACACTTTTGATTATTCACAAGGTTTTTCAATTGAATTGTTTTTTCATGTAATTTCTTCATAAATTCCGAATCATCTTGTTTGGCAACATAAATATTTGCCACCACAAATTGATTGGCAACGATTTTTTCGAGTAATTTTGTCAAAATGTTTAGAATCTCTTGATGCTGTGGTGTGATAAATTCGCTTTTGAATTGAGCCTCCAACACCGATGAAAATACTTGTGCCAACCAATGCAGCAATTCTAACAGTGAACCTGGAAGTGTGGTTTCCTCTTTTTTTGTTCTGAAGATAAAACAATCACAAATAATTAAAATGTCAAAATTCAATGAAATAAAAACTTTATCGCCTACCGACACGTTACACCATTCATGATTGAATCAACAAAATCCAGAAGTGCAATTATACAATATGGTCGATCGAAGCCATCAAACTTTGCGATTCGTTTGATAACAGCAGAATGTGAAATTTGTCGCGAACACAGCGAATGACGAAGATAAGATAATACCAATTTGTTGGCATCCGAACCAATGACGGCTTGTTGCAAGATATTGTCAGCCAAATCATAGGCATCACCTGATACACCTTTTGGCAGAACCTGTTTCATAAATTATTCGTTATTATTTTGTTTTCAAGATAAAATGGAATTTTATGTATGTGTTGCTGCCTACCGATTTGATGTATGTACCCCACTGTGCATCATCCCATCGCTCTCGCCACGCTCGTAATATCATTGCATTGATTAAACTAGTTTTATTTGCATTGTCCATTGTAGTGGTTGAATTGCTTGAACCAGGCAGACTAGGCATTCCGATGCTAGTACACAATGTCCAAGAACAATTTTTTTTTTTTGAGTTGAATTGAATCACTTCCAAATAGGCTACACTATTTTACCTTTGAATTGTACGGTATTTTATTGTATGTGTATTGATTGATAAATTAAAAACCAAATGACCATTTAAATATGATCATTATTGAATAAAATGTACGATATAATTTACGTATCGTTTCAATTTTCTTCGAATTGTTTGATTGCCGGCAGTACGAATGTATCTCAAACAATATTTGCATCGTTTTGACAGTTTTCAAAGTTTTAATGTTGTTGAATTTCCATTATGGCTGTGATACACACATACACAAATGCACAACTTAGTACACACACATTTAGTACAAAAGTAAAATGTCAAAATTGGCTATTGTAGATTTTACACAATATTCAAGCAAATAATAAATTTAATTATACATTGAACTGTAAAGTGAGCATGAAATGATAAAAGAAACATACACACACATACCTTGTGTGTGAAACAAAGCAATTGACTTATTGGCCAAAGCTGTCAGTTTAAAATGAAACTGATAAAAACAATGAAATAAAAAGAAGACGATCTTTGTGTTGAACTAGTGTGAAGTTGTCCTGGTTAATAATTTTACACAATACATGCCAACAATACTGGGGCATCGTGCTCTTTCTCCGTCTCATTTTCTCTCCATCTCTCTCTCCCCCACACACGCATATTATTGATACGGATAGCATTCAGTAGTCATCAAGTGGAAAAGGCAATTAGAAAACAGAACTGATATACCGTGCAAATAGTGTACACACATATAAACAGTCTGGTCTTTACGTTTTTTGTATGAAAATTTGTAAAACAAACGTTTCCACACTCATTCGAACCATGCTCTTGTATATGCATTGACAAACAAAATTCAGTGCCGATACATGTGCTGGTGAATTTTCCTTTGCTGCAAATTTTATTGGGCACTTCTGACCGCTCCGAAACACAAAGTAACGAATTTGTTCGCGTTGGTTTTTTTTTTCTTTGGCGAAATTCGATTTTATAAGAAAATAAAGAAACAAACAAAAAATGTTGATTTTAGTATAGTGAAAATTCAAACACATATAGAATACCGTCACACAGAGATCCATCGACTGTCAAAAAGAATTTAGGTTTTTTTTTCTTGTGTGTGTTTTGTTTTGGTTACATTTTCTCGGTCGATGTTTTGTTTTCGTTGATTTTTCTTTATCACGATTTCCTTTTATTGAGTGTGTAAAGTCGACCAGAATTCGAACGAGAAACTTCAGTATTAATCACAACCGATCGACACGACATTGTACACAAAATATTTGTGCAAAAAAAATTTTATAAATATTCACGGGCATTGTGTATAATTTAAAATCAAGATATCATTGGTTATCGTCATTGTTTTTTTTTTTATTTCGTTGTCATTCTGAAATCAACGTTATTTAAGTTTTTTTCGCGTTAAGCATCTTTAATTGTTTTCTTGTGATTACAAATAAAAAGTGTGTGTATTTGCATACGACTACAGTGTATTCGGAGTGTGTGTGTGTATGTATTTGAAAAGTGAAGCAAAAAGCAGGAAAATTGACCATTCGTCATCAATCATTGTGCTTTGAAAATGTGAGTTCTACATTCATTCAGTTGTATAAGATAAAAAAAGTGACACAGAAAATTCCTAATGGCTTTAAATGAGAAATCACTTATTATTAATTTTTAGATAGTCAGAATTAATGATATGGATATGTGTGAAACTTTAACATTGCACACTCAGACACAATTTCTGTCTCAATTTTGTTAATGCTGTGTTCGTTAAAGTCAATGTTTGATTTAAACTCAACAACATTTCATTTGAAATTCGAGCTAAATTTGCGAATGAGCTCTTTTCAAATTCAAATGTTATTCATCAAATCATATGAGATACGCATTGTGGTTGCAAATTATTCAATTGTATATCGTCTTCAAAATGCTTTTGTGTAAAAATGAAATTGAAAGCAATATCGATTCGTAAAATGTTCGAGTATAATATTCATAAATCAAATTTTTGGGCGTTCATGATGATGATGATGATGGGTGCAAGGACGCACCACATACATATACTATACATACATGCCATTATCAGACAAAATAAAAACGAAACTTATTGTTAATAAAATCTCATTGTTGTCAAGTTATTATCATTCGTCGTGCGCGCGTTACAATTACGGCTTGGCATTAAGTATATCTGTTAGTTTTTTTTTTATTATTATTTCTATACTCTGTCATTCTTTGCACAGTCGCACGTGGTCATGTTGTAATCTAATAATTTTCGTGCTAAATACATATTATCAATTATTTAATTACATTTTTTAATGTTTCAATGTCTTTATTTTTAAAATTGCACACACACAAATACACCGAATTGTGTGAATACCCTGGAGTTTTTGTTTTAGTTTTTTTTCATTCGTTGGACCTTACGTTTTTCGCGCACAATAAAATTGGTCGTTGTCACATATGACTTTGAGCAAGATAAACGCGATTAAATACAACCGTCTTTATCTCTTCGGTGTTTTTTTTTTGTTACATTGAATTGTGCCGAATTGTGCAAAGATGTTTCCCTGTTTTAAATTTCGGCAGGTGAAAACAAAATGATTTTGTAACATATTCGATTGCGATTTACTGATTGGCATGCTTGTTTTATGTGTCAGTTTCTTTTTGACCAAATGCAGATAACAAGTTTGATATTTCTTAAGAATTCAAAAAAAAAAAAATAACTCAATAGAATCATCACTTCTCCGAATTTATTTCTTTGCATTTGAAATGAATCAGATTTGCCGTTTGGTTTCAATTTTTGTTTTGCCAAACGAATCGAAAAATAAGGAAGAGGTCATATATAACATCTTCTTGGAATTCAAAATGCACAGTTGATGTAATTTCATTTGTATTCACGACCACAATCAATAAAAATTGATCGGTGCGCGGAATTGTCAACGTATTTGGAAAGAAGCAAAAAAAAAACACACACGAATGACCATTGAATTTATTTGACTTCCATTGTAAATCGAAAATTATGCAATGCTCAATTAAACGTGGATAACATTTATTATTCATCCGAAACTAGTCAATTATTTTATCAACGTCAAAGCAAATGAATCCAAGGTATAAATAGATGAACAACAACTGGCAATCGTCTTAACAATCAAACATAGATAATTTTTATGCCATTGTACGTGACAAATGTATACATGTATTTAAATATTAAAACGGATGGAATGGAACAGATTGACCGACGAATATTGCGAGTGACCAATACAAAGTATTATCCGTGGTCTAGGTTAATCATACCTAATGTTTTGCATTTTGCACATCGATGCCATTGTCTGATGTGCATAGTATGCACTGCCATACACCTACAAAAATAAATAAATTCGATTCACGTTATATTTAACACAAAGATTACAAATGTAAACTTTGGCTTTCACTTTTGTGCGTGTGCATGATGTTTGATTTGTCTCGTCTCTTGCACTTTGTCCAACATTAGTTGCTATGGGCAATGTGCACATTGATGCCAAAAACCTTTGCCACGTTTTACATCGCAACCGCCCTTTCCTCTCCGAATCTAAAGTTCATACCTTGACAATGTTTTTCGAAAAATTTATGACCACATGCATTCTACCTGCATGCCATCACACTCATAAATACATCGAACCATTGAACAATTGTCACAGACCAAATGACATGCCAATTGCAGATATGAAATAAATAATTAACCAACCACAATTTCTGAAATTGCTTCGATTTCTTTTGAAAATAAAATACGATATTCATACAAAAACAATGGTAGCAGCGTAAGAAATATTATAGATTGTAACAAAGGACATGTAGACCATACTCTACAACACAAGAAAGATGAGAAAGTATAGAGAGATCCATACAGAATTGTTCATCAATTAATATGCATCGCTGGTTCATACAAGCCGCATTTGCATTATCAAGATGCGCAATAGAATCTCAAAAGGCGGTTCTATCTCTTTCACACTTTGGACCGACTAACGATAAAAATATTATTTGGAGCGTTATTTGTAGATACAATGTATATATAGTGTCGATACAATTGAAATAAAGGCCCAACATGTACACAGCGCCTTGAATGTATCTTGCTATAATAATAATTATTTTTTTTTATCTTCAATTCATATACACAATCAAATACAAGCATACAATATAAAACATTCTTTCAAATTCTCTGATTCAGTTTTGTTTTCGTGGAATTGAACAAAATTCCATATGATTTCAATTAGTCAGCATTTAAATTGTTGTGCACGCGTTGCACAAATCATTGTTTTGATTTTCACTTTATTTCCTTTTTCTTTTCGTTCTCGGAGTTTCTCTGTCGATTGCTGCTATTATAGTAGCCAACTACTATTATAATTCATCTGAAAACAGTGTATGTCGTTGTATATGTATTTTCTCTTTCAATACTCATTTGCATTGTTTGCAAACGAACGATGAAACTTTTATCTGGCTAAAGTCAATTCGTGTGCACTATAAGACAAAGTTTTAGTTAAAATATTTTGAATAAATTAAAAAAAAAAAATGAATTAATACAGTAATTGTCACAAATTCAAATTGAGAGTAAGAGAAAGAGAAGGAAGAAAAACACTAACAACAATAACGAAAACGAAAAAAAGCAAAATCAGTTTTTATTTATCTTTGAAGCGATATTTGCAGTTAGATAAGCAATTAAAAATGCATTTCTCTATAGTATTCGTTATTTAAATCCAGACAGGGCCGCAGGCTCATGCAATTATGATGGAATATCTTTTTGACTTTTAATTGTATATGATTCTTTTCCCCTTCTCTTTGGGGCAGAAATATGTCAATTTTTTTTTTATTTTGTGTCAATGACCTCTTCCACGAATTCGATCATTTAGTTCCAAAGTATAAAATTTCAAGTCAAAGATTATATGTCGTCTCGAACTCTGTTCAACCCTAGTCAAGAAAACAAAACAAAACAGAAACGCCGGCATTTACTGTTTATTTATCAATCGCTTCAAAACACTATTTGTTTGGTCGAACTTGTCTCATATTGATTTATGTGGTTCATTTAGCATTTCGAAAATTATTCGGTATGAAGTGGATATGTTTTATACTATTGAAATAAAATAAATACAATCTGTGTGAACGATTCAGTGAAAACTAATGAGGTCAATTTTAAATGGCAAAACAAAATAGAATTTCGTAAAATCATTAATTAACAACCATTCATATCGTGTGTCAGCCACATTTTAGACCTAAATATACATCTGGTGTCGGTATTTCTGTGAGTCATACATTTATTTATATAAAATATAAAATGTGTCATTCTGTGAAAGAATAAATTTTGATAGGACACTCCAAGCGTTCGATATTCATCACGATGGACGCTTCAATGGAAATGAAAACAAAATCAATTTGATTTCGTTGAATTTTCAATTGTAAATAAAATACACAAAACCAAAAAAGAAACGAACCGATTTCGATCAAGGTATAATCATAGTTGAGAATTGAGAGTGTAGTTATACACATTGCAACTGTAATTTAATCAATAAATATAGAACTACTAAACCATTTTATCGCAGCAATATTTTAAATTACACCATAATTCGTTTTAATTGACTTTAATATAACAGGGTTTGGCACTTTTATTTGCTTGCATATTAAATTGTGATCGCATTTTGCGTATGCAATACAACATAAAATGTTTCTAATGATACATGTGTCAAAACAAATGCCGTTTCATTTGAGATATGCGTAACTAACATAACAATTAATTAATTTTAATTTAACATAGTGACCGAGCGCGATGCAAAGCGTATCAATTTCCATTGGTGTGTACGACGCAAAAACAAAAATATGAGAATGCAACACCAAATTCATTTGAATACGAAATTTATTTTTGTTATCAAAGTGCGATGTATTCATAAATTTTTACAAAATTTAACGATGATTATCATCTCGAAAAACATTCGAATGTACGACACATTTTCCACCACAAAGTTCAAGGATACAACGGGGAAACACATGAGCTCATTGATGCACGTGCATTTCAAACACGCGCTGAGCACATTTGTTTCACTTTAAAATACGAATAAATTGTGTTTGAAATTATCGAACGAAATATTATCGTTGGAATTTTTTTCCCCGTACTTTTAACTAATCGATTAAAAATGAATGTGAAGTGGTTTTAAGCTTAAAAAAAAACATGAATTTCATCCATTAATCAGTTGTATATGAATCATATGACGACTTTTTTAGAATTAATTTTATGTAATAATTATCTGTATTATGATAAAAAAATGTAGACCTCGTAATGGGTTTGATAGTAATAAATCAATTACAATGAAATAATGCGAAATTTTTTTTAAAGAAAATCATTTAAAGGGGAAAAAATGAACTTGAATTTTCTTATTATACACCGTTAATAAAAAAAAACTAATTTTTAAGGCATTTAACGAACAAACATCTCATGCTTTTTTGAATCCCTTTCCAGACTCCCGACTGCTTTAATACGCGACATTGAACGACTGAGATTTAATAAATCGCAACAGCAAATAACGATTTACAGCCAAAAACTAAGAAAACAAATAATCAAACACAAACTAGGCCATCAAAATGGGTCGATTTTCAGGGAAAAAATGTCGCCTTCTCAGTATGATGGTGTTAACTGGATTTTTCTTCTTTGTCGAAATCATAGTCGGCTATGTTACAAATTCAATGGCATTGGTGGCGGACAGTTTTCACATGCTGGGTGATATAGCGGCGCTGGTCATATCGTTTTTATCTGTAAAGGTAAGTGTGTAACGTCCAAATCTTTATTTGTCATTTAGAAATTGTTTATGTGTTGTTGTTTTTTTTTTGTAAAAGTTCGTAACATTATCTTCTTCTTTTTTCTCAAATGATTGCAGATGTCACCAAAGAAATGGTCAAAAAATACGTTCGGATGGGCTCGTGCGGAAGTATTGGGTGCTTTGGTGAATGCCGTATTCTTAGTAGCACTATGTTTCAGCATTACGATTGAAGCGTGTAAAAGGTAATTTTGATCCTTCTTTTTTATTTGATTCCTTTCCACGCACATATATGCATGAATTAAAATGCTCTATGAACAAAAGAAAAAATCACCATCGGAAGGTATTGTTACTGCAATAATTGCAATTTGTTCGTCAATTTTTATTGATTTAAAATAGTTTTGTTTGTCTCGCAACGCAATTAACAAATTATTAATAATAAATGGTACTACAATGTTTTTCAAAAATCTTCCAAAAATCCACTCAAACTATATTATTGAAGAAGAGTAAAAAGAGAAACTCTTTGATTTTGATTTTTAAGATAGAAGGAAGTCCGAAATTTTCGATTTTTAAATGAACATATAATATGGAACAGTACAATTTCTAAGCTAGTCAAATCCTATTTTATACACATATATATATTCTTTGTCCTTCATCTATTTGTTTCTCACGCGACGAATCGCTCTAAAAAAAATTGTGATCTTCCATTTCGAGTCTTAATAACGACGAAAAATTACGCCGCGCTGATTTGTTTAATTATGAGAATTTAACGGATGTGGTTATAGTTTTTGTGACTGTTTTTTTTTGTTGTTTTTCGTCTATTGACACTGCACTAACTTAAACATAAATAGGTTTTTTTTGGAAATGAATTGTGTTTGCCCTTTTTTCTTTTGCCTTACTCTCGCCGAAAGAGAAAGAGGCGTATCTACCCAATATCTTGAATCACAATGTCAATTTTATATATTGGTATAATCTTGATACAAACAAAATGTATGCAGGCCAACAATATAAACATCGTATTCTAATTTACACGTACATTGTACACGTTAGGTTTCTGAAATATTCTTATTTTCTTTTTGTTTTTGTTCAATTTTATCCGAAATCTAAAAAAATATTATCATAATTTGACACATTTGATTGAAGCATCCAAAATTTAACAATGACATTTTTCTGTAAATGTTAATGTCCGAACGCAATTGGTATCTCTAATTAAACGGATTATTGAAATATGAAATGTAATTTAAGTACGTTTAGTGTCAAGCTAAAAGAGAAAGAGTGCCTTAAAATTCTATGCGGGTTCCATTGATGTTAAATTGTTCATTTTGCCTGTTCTTCGGCACGTTTGCGACGTTTGTTAAGTAATGGATTGTTTGAATTGTCAAGCGTCTTGATGTGCATCTGAAAAGATAAACGACAATCATTAAAAATGTCATATTGTGGTCGAAAAGTTCAATTGCTCAAATTAACCTGATCATAGTCGACTCGCATGGTAGCCAATGATCGGGTCATTTCTTCTTGGACTTCAGGCCAAATGTCTTCGCCCTCTCGTAGAACGCGACCAGTATGCAATGGTGTTTGTGGCACAGCAGTATATTGCTAAAACAAAATGTGAATAAAACGAAATGAGCCATCAATTTGTCGAAAATTTGATGTTAAATTAACTTACAGCAATCCATTGGTTTCTCATCACTTGATCGATAGTTAGCCGTTTGCTTGGATCAACATTCAGCATTCCCTGTATGAGTTTTTTCGCTTGATCGCTTACATTTTGCCATTCTGGATTCGGAAAATCGAATTGTCCTAATCGAATACGTTTTTTCATGCCTGGTGAAATGGCGAGGCCATGATTACTGTAAAATGGCGGAAAACCGCATAATCTAAAAAATTGGATAACATGACAAGGTAGAAAGCATATCGTTTTAGTAATCATTCTAAACAATTTCAATCGCATGCAATAACACATACAGAATGTACATAATAACACCAAGTGACC
This sequence comes from Contarinia nasturtii, assembly GCF_009176525.2. Taxonomy (NCBI): domain Eukaryota; kingdom Metazoa; phylum Arthropoda; class Insecta; order Diptera; family Cecidomyiidae; genus Contarinia; species Contarinia nasturtii. The sequence goes on from NW_022197768.1 coordinate 1,780,748, forward strand.
AAATATCACAGCTTTTGTCATATTTTTCTGGGCCCAGTACTTCGGGTGCAACATAATATGGTGTATAACAGGGCGTTTGTAACGTATCTTTTGTAAATGTCTCCTTTGCAAAACCAAAATCAGTCAATTTTAATACAGCATTTGCTGCTGGTGATGTATATAGTAGATTCTCCGGTTTTAAATCACGATGTGCCATATTTAAATCGTGCAAGTATTTCACAGCCACACAAATTTCATGCATAATTTGAGCTGCCTCTGTTGCGCGCGCGAGAGAGAGAGAGAGAAGAAGAAGTGTAAGAAAATGGTAAACAAACAAGATAAGTTTTGTTTCTTTTTTGCACTTGACAATAGAGTTGAAATTAGATGAATTTACCTCGTTCGGTGAAGGGCCCCTCGTCTTGGCGATCTTGAATTCGCTGAAATAATTCTCCACCTTCCATGCTGCGCGCAAAAATAATAATAATAATAATAATTCATTATTATTCTCATAAATTGAATGTGACATGTGCGAAAAAAAAAAACCACTCTCTACACTTCACACATTCATACGGTTTAATTTGGAAAAAAATTAGCAAGTCATCATCATATGATATTTTCATATTTTCAAAGTGAAAAAAAAAATTTCACAATATCTTCAGTCCGGTAAAATATCTTTAGGTATATGGTGTGATCATTATGATTGATTTTTTGTACTTACCATTCCATAACAACTAGTAAACATGATTTACCACTGTACGTATTTTCAAATACATCAACAATATTCACAATATGACGACATCCGCTGGCCGCCCAATGCAAATCAACTTCACGTCTTGCTTTCGGATTGTCATGCAGAACTTTGAGCGCATATTTTTGGCCAGTGGCACGGCTCGTACATTGAACGACTTTACCATTGATGCCAAGGCCGAGGACTGTATTCGAAATGTCGTATGTGTCTGTGATTGGGGTTGTCTTCGGTTGGCGTGGAGAGTCTTTCGATGTATTTGATTGCATTTTCGTTCAATAAAATGGAATTCCAGATGCGCTCCAAAAATGGAATTCCAGATAATTTCTGTTTGGATATCCTAAAATTTGAAATCGTATTTTAGTTGATTTAAATCGTTAACCAAATTATATAAATAATACCTGTGACTCAAGCAGGATGTGAAATAAGTATGAGTAAAATACCGAATTATTTACTGCCGTCTGACTCAGTTGATTTTTCACGCTTGTAATATCAGAATGCCGTGTAAAAATTACTAGAAAAAATATGGACAGAGATTTAATTGGGAATAAATTAGTAGTGTGTCTTTTTTCATTTTTCACTTCGTTTAAATTTTTATTCAACGGCGATGCAATTTCTTATACGGTCTCATTATTTATTCAAGCAAACGCACAAACCCCGCAAAATATTCCCTCTATGGACTGACAATCACACATAAATGTAACAGTTTTTTTTAATAATGCAATTTAATAGACTGCATGGAATGTCAATTAAAATCAAAATCAATTTGCCACGGTATAAAATCTCGTGACATGTTTTCAACAACGAAACATGACAGAAACAAAACACTCTACCATGCGAAAGAAACTCTTAATTCAATGAGATTGACAAGACATTTTTCATAACCATTCTTCGTTAGTTATTCAAATATAAACTCACATACACACACGCGACCACGTCAATGAATTGTATATTTGTGACCGTATCAATGTGTATACGGATGACGTAGTACATTACCAAGAAGAGAAAAAAACAACGACAACAACAACAATAATGTTAGTGTTTTGGCATTGTAACATATGGACTATTCTATGAATTTCGTAAAGTGAAGAAATTCCCATCCAATGAGCGTCATGAAGTAATATTGAAAAAAAAAAAATAGATATTACATGCTACTCTTTATCAACACTACATGACAAACAAAAGATTCGGTCGGCTTTGATTTGGGTGCTAGCGCGTATCCAAAAATATTATTCATGTTCTCAGACACACCTTGTTGAATGTTCAACATTTAAATTCAATAAAACAATGTCTCTTTTTTTATTCAATTATTTGATTTTCGACCAATGAAACGAATCACACAATATCAACACATGATTTAGTTTAATCACAATTTGTTTTTTTTTTTTTGTCAAAACACATCGTATTCTATCGAGGTATTTGACGATCTTTAATCGTACATTTCCATGAAATTCACTCAATTATAAGAGATGAACGATACGAAAATAATGAAATAGAATACAGAAAATACAATTCATTTTAAGATGATCATAAATTACGTATATTTTTCTGTTGATTTCAATGCACTGAGCGAAACAAATACATCAATCAAAAATTCAAAACAGTGAATTCTATTTTTGATATAATATTGAATTGGATGAGATTGTGCTTATTATACGCATACACGGACATAAACAATAGCACACCGACTAGCGTTTCGTTGGAAATAACAAAATATTTACGTTTAGCATATACGAACGACTGTAATCTGTCGAATTGCAAATAATTTGCTTTGGAAATTGAACATATTCTTTTCGCGAATGCATTCGCAGCAATGATTGATTTAATCGCATATGTAAGTTTTTTCTCTTCAATTGAACAGTAGATGTTATTCATCCTTTTTCTGCGACTATGCTTTTCAAATCACACCAGCACACATTGTTGACTTTTCATTCGATATATCCGCAACTGGCGTACGCTTCTCTTTTATTTTCATCAATTCATTCTATTCGCGTTTTTTTTGTTCGGTCGCTTGTTGTGTTTTTTTTTCAGTTCGGTCATGAATGTATATATTTATCGCATGCCGCTAGTCCAAATCGTTCGCCATATATTTGCAAACACAACACGCTCACGCATATTTACACCATTATAATTATAATAAAAAGAAAATAATAATAACTGCACATACACAATGACCCTTTCCTCTCTCTCTATCCCCCCTTCTCTCTCTCTCACTCTCTCTACCGAAACTATTCATCATTGGGAAATATTATGAATAAAATGATGAAATGCAGAATGGCAAAATTATGAACGAGTGAGGGTAAAATTACAATCGAACCTTATCTGTGTAACAAGCTAGTGTTGACAAAAAAGACAAACAATTGACAATGAAGAAGATTGCAAAGAAGCACACAAATTATCCGTACGATGAACGATTCTCAATTTGGAATATATGTAGTTGTCACAACAAAATAAAAAAAATATTAATTAAAACTGAATTAGGATGTCGTTTCATATGAAACAGTCAAGTATGTACGCAACAATTCAACGATTTTAAACTATTCGAGCGCACAGAATGAAAATAAAAAAAACGCGCACACACACAGAATAACTGATCAACAAAACAGAGAATTCGAAATTGAATTTCAACTATAAAAACTTAAGCAACATATTTCAACAAATTGGTATCAATCTGTTATCTGTTGCACGATGTTGCTTGTTGTTTTTCCAATGTTGAACTGAGGTGAAGTTACTGCCACCCGATAAAATCAACCCATTGAATATGTCATACTCCGTTTAACAGTGTAGTACTAATAAGTGTTGAGTTCACACATGCCAATGTTGACAACTGAACTATGAGTTATATGTACACTGATCACAATCTGTTTCCATGGTGAATTATTATGTCATAGAGTTTCATTTATTCACCACTCATTTTACAAATTTGTTTATTATTAATATTTGAATGAAACTTTTCACTATTTTCTTTCGGTTTTTTTATTGCCTAGATTTATTGAAGAGAAAATAATTGAGAAACCAGAATTATTATTATTCGTTGGCGTAATCGGCCTTCTAGTCAATTTAATTGGTTTGGTTTTGCTTTACGGTAAGTATATTTTATACCGATTTTATTTGACCGATTTTATTGTGAAACATTAAATTTTTAAAGCCAATTAAACAAACCACTTATTACTAATTTAGAGCATGGTGGTCACCATGGTCATTCACACGGCATCACACGATCGAATAATAAGCTGTCACAACTAGCCAACACCGATGACAATGAAAACAATTCATTTGTTTACTCGGAGGAGGTAAATATCGTTGATTTTCAAATATTTTTAAGCGTTGTGCATTCGTAATGATTTATTTATTCGTTTTATTTTTTTTCAACATAGACACAGAAACAAGAAAAGAAATCAAATGGTCACAATCATTCACACAATGCGACGCATATGAATATGCGTGGTGCATTTTTGCATGTTCTCAGCGATGCACTTGGCAGCATCATTGTCATAATTAGCGCTTTAGTTGTTTGGCTGAGCGATTCGCAATATAAAAACTACATAGATCCAGCATTATCAATTCTACTTGTGATTCTTATTCTACATTCAGTGTGGCCACTTTTGCGGGAAAGTGCATTGATTTTGCTACAAACAGTTCCAACACATATTCAGGTTTGAACATCTCATTTTCAATGGATTTATTATGTATTTACACAAACACACAAATTGGTTTTCGTGAATTTCGGTATCAATAGGTCGATGCCATTCAAAAGCGGCTACTTGAAAAGGTAGACGGTGTATTAGCCGTTCACGAATTCCACGTATGGCAATTAGCCGGTGATCGTATCATTGCATCTGCTCATATTAGATGTAGAAATTTATCCGAATATATGAAAATAGCTGAAAAAGTTAAAGAATTCTTTCATAACGAAGGCATTCATTCAACAACCATTCAACCAGAATTTTTGGAAATTGAAACAATGTACAATACCACTGGTGCGTACATTTTTCAACTTTTTTACTTTCACATTTTTATTCAATTTTGATTCAAAAATTTTGAAAGAACCAAAAAAAAAAAAAAAATTCTTTCTTCAAAATTTAGATGGTATCTCAACATGTTTAAATGTGAATGGTTCTCAGGACGGTTGTGCACTTGATTGTCCAACCACCGAAGAAGGATGTGTCAAAGCCACATGCTGCCAAACAAATAATAAGGTATATCCAATAAAAATGTCTCGCTGATAATGAAAATGACTAAAAAACTATCTCCTGTTACCACCACTTATCTATGTTTCTGTATGAGAGTGCAAGAGATTCAATAAGTCATTTTCGATCTCAGCCATACAAATATTGAGTTATAATATCTTGATTTATCACATTCTCAATAAAAATTACAGAATCAACAGCCATCACCATCGGCATCTCCATTTTTGGTTCGTCAAAGAAACTCCAATTCACGAAATGAAAATGACATTGAGACAGGTATATTAAAATATTAAACAATTTAAATCATGATGACGACTAATTTTCATGGTATTTCCATCACATCCCCATAGGATCATTGTTGAAGTCCACAAACAAGACGGCACCGACAATAGTACCATCTCAAAACACTGACCACCAACATCTGTCAGTTTGACGAACAAAACCAAACAACAGTGATAATTCAGATTACACCACGTAGACTTAGCTAAAAAAATGAGTTTTTAGTAAATAATTTGTTTTGTACTGTTAAATAAAAAAAAGAGAAAATAATTTGAAAAAAATTAACAAAAAAAAATAGATCGAAAAAATAGAAAATTCAAAGAAGACAAACAAAATGAAACATTACAACAAAAATGAGAGATATAACAAATGCAATCAAATGCCTTCAATTGCTTTATTAAAAAAAACAGAGCGAAATAACAACAAAAGAGTAATTAAAATCTAATTGATGTAACATGCAATTGCAATATTTACCATTTATTGTTTACGACAGATGATATAATTGTAGTTTGAAATGTTTTGTTTTTCTTCAGCAATCATATCGTGATCGCTGCTGGTTTGATGCTAAAATATGAATATATTTATCAATAGAAAAGTTCATTGAATTGAAAATGAAGATGAAACCGAATGAAACAAAAGGGAAATATGACGTAATTCGATCATTTAAAAGACTTTAATTAGTGTACATTTTTGGACAAATAGACAAATTAAGACGTTTGAAAGCAAAGCAAAATGTCTTTCATTCGTATTATTTTCATTTTAAGCTTTGATCAAATTAATATTATTCAAGAACAAACATACAAAATATACAAAAAAAAAACCGATAAATTTCAATCTCTCTCTATGTCCCATTCACTGAACGAATTTCCATTTCGAACTGTTTATGGTGAGTACTGAGTAGGCTGTGTTGTTCACTCTATCTTAATAGAATTTACTAATTATTATCACACCAAAAATAAATCTGACCGTATTTTAAACCGCATATTAACAAAAATGATGTGCAAGAGATCGTCTCACAGAAAAAAAAAGAAAAACTTAGTTCCATATACAAATAATTTAGATTCGTCAATTGTTTGAAGAAAATGTGAAATAATCTATAGAAAAAATAACTTAGAAATACAAAGTCGAACTAAGTTAAAATGTTCATATTCAATCGAATTTTGCAAATTATACAATTAATAATTACTACTTCAAATACAGCATTTAATTATGTACAAAAGAAAGAGAAGAAAAAGAGAGATAGAGTAATTTAAAAACCATCATTTTTGGAATCAATCTGGAATGTTATCGTTTTCGACCTTTGAATACATACATTTTGTTCAATGTTAAACTGTTTACATGCATACTAAAAGAAACAGGTCAATGGATTCAATATAGAGTGATAATTTAAGTCTGATGTTTTTTTTACCTTTCCCTAAGCCTAGTATTCAATATCGATGTTTTTCATTTTTACCTTCAAATATATGATCAGTTTTACATTGTGCAGACTAAATGTTTTATTTCAAATGGACGTTAACTTGAAATTCGAGTTTCATAGCGAGATTATCACATAAAATCGATACATACATAGAAATTCGTTTTCGCTCGAATCACTTCATTAAATACATATGTGACAGAAATTTCATTTAAAAAAAATTGAAATTTATTTATCAGAATGGCATTAAATAGTTGCAATCTAATTCGATATTAAGGTGAGTGAGTTAAAACAAAGAAAAAAAAACTGCTTATACAAAACGTTGTCTTGTACACCGATCTTGTTATCGGTCTTACATTATCGGTCACCCCGGATATAGGTGATTTAGATAAGCAACGATGTGTGCATGTCGCCACTTGAACATAAAAAGAAAACCGAAATCTTCCGATAATTCGGAGTACAAAGTTGTTATTGTATTTTGTCCAAGTCGTGTGTGTGTGTGTGTGTATTTTTTGAGTTGTATTCGTTCATATCATGTCGAATTATAATGCAATTCAACATGCCAACACTCTCATATGTCTGTTGCAGACATAAAAAAAAATAATGGATTAAAGTTGTGATCAATATTTACAAATAAAAATGAAGAAAATATAATCGCCGCTCGATTTTAATTTTGCTTATTCTTTATTGGCTTATTTTGGCTATGGTTTCTAAATTAATGTGACATTGAGATTTTTATTTCTTAAATTTCGTTTCACAAAAGCAAAATGTGTTTTCTTCTATCCTCTAAAATCTGGATCGGCATCGGAATTCTCATTCTCTTCGTCATCTTCTTCGTTTGCATCCTGCTCCTTTCGACGCTTTGTATATGCTCGTTTTGATGTGACTGGAGCTTGATCAGTTTCACCGTGCATCAATGCGTTTTTATAATTTTGTAACGGTTGCCAGTCTTCTGCTCGACTCGATGGCATTCCCGGTGATACGCGTCGTTCCAAGAAGTTCAATCTATTTTTGAAATCGTTAAAATCGTCGTTATCATCAAATCAACTTTTGACATCCATTCAAATTGATACTTACACAACTTTCTTATCTTGTTTCAACAATTTGTTTGTGAATTCATTCAAAATCTCAAGGAATAGCAAGCATGGTGGTGGTGCTGACGGATCATCAAAGGCATCGCTATTGCTTTGCACAGCAAATAATATACCAGCTCGATGTAATGAAATGATGGCCTCCCGATTTTTCACCGCATCCAAACCGAATGAAAGTGCAAATCGTTTTGCCAATTCCTAAAAAAATACATTTCAATTTGGATTCTTGACAAATTCTTTAATGTCCGACATACAGAGAACTGTTATAGGCACTTATTTTTTGTAAGTACTGCTCTTTCTTGTATTCGGGTGCAGCACTTCAAAAATGTTTTATGGAATAAGTGCGCGTGCTATAGTGAGTGCCAATAACAGCTCTGCCAATATAATCGATCCTACCTTTAAATCTGTGAATGCTTGTGCATTTTTCGATACATAAATCGAATCGTTGACCTTTTGTATTTCCTTGTATGTGGTAATCAGACTCATACACATTGTGAGTGCACAATTGATTTTGTTGATTTCACGTGCTTTTCCCATTGTTGCTTTTATTATGTCTCCGTATTCATTGTAACACTGGCAGAAGATAAACTAAAAATCAGATTCTCTACTCACACACAAACGGATCTGTTCAAAACTTACGCGCAGATAATGCTTAAAAATATCCGCAGCTGACTTGATCGGGATTACATTGTACACTATCAATTTGCAGTAGGCGGCCAAATAGTTTCGCTTTTTGTGCAATTCTTCGATGCGTGTTTCATCATGGCTCTCTACAAATTCATGAAAAATGAACATGAAATAACTGTGCAAACATTTGAAGAGGATGAATAACAAACCTTCTTCTTGTGTAGCAAATACATAATGCTGAACAAATCCATTCAGCACAGCTTGCTGTTCGGCCGTTGAAATAAAATGAAGTTTCTTATAAACGGGATTTATCGAAGCCAGTACGTCCGAGAAAATGATCAAGAGGTCACAAATTGATTTGAAAGCCTAAAAAAAATGAGTTAATCATCAAACTGAACTACATCTCTAAACGATTGGCTGCTATACTTACTGCTTCTCGAATTTCAATAACTTTACTCGATCGCACTAGTTCAGTGCAGACGTTCATAAATTTGAAGAGATTTCGTTGCAGAATTAACGACGCCTCTTCTTGATTTTGTGGTTCGCATGTATTTTCCAAAAAGTGTTGTCCCCATGTTATTGCGAAATAGCATGATTCGATGCAATAAACCAATGCCTCGTTTGGAAGTGCCTTGCCTTCTGCTGTCCGTGATTGGCACTCATCAAGATCCTCGTACAATGAATCGAAAATGCCCCATGGATTTAAATTGTGACACGAATACAAAATGGACACTTTCTTCAAGCTGACAATGATGTTGAATATTTCGTCTTCGTTTGGTACCTCTTCACCGGCAATCAAATTACGCCAATCGTCGATGGCCTCTTTGTAACGATTTACACATTGATCGATGATATTTGATCGTGCAATATCACATTTTGTGAAAATGCCACTGCCTTCTGTACACAAGAATTCCAATGTTTTTGAACACGTTTCGAGCACATCACGATCGTTGTGCATAAGCATTATGCTGCCCATTTTATCCAAAAATGCTTGTAAATTCTGATTTTGAACACGAAAATAAAATTATAATTATGCAACGAAAGTTTGTCATTTTTTGCCCAAATATAACTTACAGCCTCTTGTCGGGAATTGGTATAAACCACCAAATCGAAATATTGTGGAATGGCCATCAAATTGGCTAGTTTCTCAGCATCGGCACCGTACCGTTGCAACAATGTTGGTAATGTTTGTATGAAATGTTCAGTCATCTTTTGTTTGTCTTCTTGCACTTGTTTCACCTCTTTGGACGTTTGTGTCTGAATTATTGGGTTAACATGGTTAATTATCATTTAAGTTGTGTTATATGAGTGATTCAAGGTAAATATACCATTTTGCGACTTGTGCCGCGTCCAACTGGCGGTTCACCGCTAGAACACTGTCGAACAGCGCTAACCATAATCTCAATCAATGTTGACTCTTGCTTATTGTCCAATTGTTCTTCGTTCGGTCCGGGCTCTTCCATCAATAGATCGGTCATACATTCCCAGTCTTTCACCATTGGATTGTTATCAATGAATGAATCCACCAAATATGCGCCGTGCTCGTGTAATTCAGATTCAATGAAAAATTGTACCAAATCCCGAATCAATGGTGTATTCGGCAAACGTTTTTTGCCACGTTTCGTCTTAACAACATCGATTGAATCTTCATCCAAATGGAAAAGTCGTACATTCAAGAATTCAGCGGCCGCCTGAGCAACACCACGATGTGACGAATACACCAATTCATAAACGATTTCACAATCTTTGTCCGTTAGAATGTCTGGATGGATTCTTGATTTTTCAAATTAAAAAAAACGGATTCAATGACATTGAATATAACATAAGATCCATTTTAAAATGTGCTTACTTGAGAATGCTGATCACCAATTTAACCGCAATGACAGCCACATCAAATTCCTTATCCAATGTCATGGCAACAATACGATCTTTAAATTTGGATGTGAACAATTCCAGTTTGCCTTTGAGATCTTCAGATGCGTACAGTGGCAATAAAGCCTGTAAGCACCGCAAACGAACATCGCCAACCTGTTACAAATCGAAAATAGTCACGTTTCGTGTTTATTTGTTATTCTTATTGGAATGTTGTTTGACAAATATACCTTGTCATGTAGGGTCCAACCGATGTATTTGAGGTAGGAATCATCCAGGAAATTTACTGGAAATTTAATCATCCATACACCAATCTCACTCATGCATATGCCCCGAATCTCGGGCAATGTGTCTCGATATCTGTGCACAAACACCGATTTGAACATGTAAGTCAACATGTTTTTGATTTCTTCCATGTTCTCTTCCAATTCAGTGCGTTTTGTCAATAACGATTCCAATCGATCATTGGCACGTTTATCTCGTGTTTTTAATCGTTCAGTTTCATATTGACGTGCTGCATTGTCAAAATTAACCGATACCAAGAGTGCAACGTCAACCAAAGCCGTCATAAGTTTCATGGCCGCCAATGTGGCCGTATGACGAAAAGCACGAACTTGTGAATCCGATAAACCGGTTAGCAATGAAATCAAATGGTCCATTAGAAATTGATCGAAAATAATTGAATACTGGCATTGTTTGACGAGCGTTTGCACAAAATCGCAAAAGTTTACTTTGAACTTTTTCCATTGTTGACCTGGCATTATCAATGGATATTCACCACTTTCCTGTTTGAAAAAAAAATAAGATCACATTTGTAGAATTGTTTAAAATCAATAAACAAATTCGTCACGATGCGAAAATACTAACTTCATCGAATTCTTCTGTCATTTTTCGAATGATAACGGTGTGTTCCATAAATGATATTTCAGGTGTAATGCGACCTTTACAACCACTTGCATTGATGAAAAACTGCATTAAAACCATGAGTGCAAGGTCTCTGTCCTGCTTATAACTCTCAATCCATTCATCAACGATGCTCTACAGGCGAAAAAACAACCACAATCAATTATATTTTTCATGCTTATCAAGAAACAATGCTTCTTATTCTTCATACCGCTATCGCTGATTTTGAGTTTCGAATGATGTAGTATAAACTGTTTTCATCCTCTGTTACATCTCGTTCATTATCACGACGATTGTCATGATGAACAACTGGTGGTTTCTCCACAATCGGTTTTTCTATTAAAAAAAAAAACATCAACAGAAAGTTAAAATGTATACCATAAGAGATAGATTTAAAATTGCGATTTTGAAAAATGTCCATTAACGCACCAACTCGTTCCACAACTTTTTCGACAACTAGCCGAGGTGGACGTCCTGCTTTGCGCTTACGGGTTGATTGTGTCGGTGGTGTCGCACGAAATATTTCCTCATCGTCATCATCAATAATTGGCGGCCGATCACGTATACCACCCCTAGCCCTCAATCTAGTCATGCGACCACCTTTAACTGGTGATTCTCCATCGCCTTGATCTGAATAACTTTCATTCAAATGATCACTACTGCCACTAAAACATAAAATATACAGATTAATTTTGTGAATCTTCATTGGTGCGCAATTTGATTTGTTTCTCACTAAATACATACCCAACACCGCCACGATACATATCTTCTTCATATTCCATCGGAACAGGATCATCCATTCGGATGCGTTTGCCACCTCGTCTTGGCATCCTATAGGAAAAAGACGAAAATCAACAATCGCACATAACATTACCGCTCAACATTCCATTAGTTTATATTGTAAACAAGCCTTCGTATACACGGAATGAGGCGTATTCGTGGTATAATTTGGTTTCATCAAAAATACTTGTTACTTACATCATTTTGAAGGTTTTCTTCTTATTATTATTCACCGTATCAAAATAATTCAATTGTATTCACTATTTTTATGAATTTTTTTTTTTCATTTAAACAAAATATTTGGTGTAAATGTCGTTTGTTGTTTGTGCATTATGGAGTGGTTTCCATCTTTAATTTAGAAACGCATCTGTCATATTGTTTGGCTTTTTCTTTTAGTACACACATTTAGTACTAGTTTTGACGTATCATATAAACAGACACAATACCGAATTGTATTCAACGCAAACGGATTCTGATTTTATTTGTCTGTTTTCGAAAATAGTTTTTCTATTCTATAACACAATAAGAATAAAACCATCTCATATGGGAAAAACAATTATCTTTACAATGTTATTCAGCTAACTTTGAATTCATAGTAGTTTTTCAATTTTATTTCAGCTGAATGTGAAATATTTTTGAAATTACAATTATTCAAAAACAATTAAAATGAATGTGACTAAACTATTCTATTGTTGCTATGTGGTTGATCTTCACACAATACTGAATCTAACGAGGATCATAGTTCTCTGAGTGGCCAAAGTCATGACGAATATCCCGCTTACATACTAATATTTTTATACTATTATGTATTTTTCATTTTTAGTGTTAGAATTGCTTTAACAATTGCTTAGTGGTTTAATATTAGAAAATTTATATTTTTAAACTGAAATGAAACTGATGTTCCAAAGAAAAAAAAGTACATCAAGTTTTTCAAACGCCTGAATATAAGAAAGAGCACCACTTAGAAGAAAAGTGGCTGCACCTCGATGGTGCCTATAACAGATCTGTTTGGAAGAAGATTGCTATCTGAAAATATCCGACTTCAAATAAAAATCTATCAAATTGATTCAAAAAAATACGTTATTTATTATTTTATGATTCTTCATTCAATCATCCTGAAAAAAGAAAAATCGTTTCTCATTGATCTGCTTATCAAACAATATAGTTAAAATGGAAATTCGTCAAAATGTCGGTGAATTCATTATGTCCATAAAATTGATACCGTCAATAATTTATACTCGATTCATTTTTGGTCACTTTCGCACTTAACTTATATGTTTAACCGAATTAATATGAAACCTGGTTTTCAGATATTTAATGTTTTGGTAATCAGAAAAGTACGCTTCAGGAAGACTTATATAGTAAATGTTAGAAAAAATTAACATTAAGTTTTCATTTTGATGAAAATGTACATTTAATCATCGACATAATCACCTTCCGATTCAATACATTTGGTCCAGCGGCTCTCTAACATATTTATACCTTCTTCATAATATTCAGAAACGAATCTATCGAAATATGCGTTTGTTTCGGTGATAAGTTCATCTTTTGAATAGAATTTCTTTCCACTAAACCATTTTTTCAAGTTCGGTAACAAATGATAATTGCTGGGGGCCAAGTCCGGTGCATTGTTTGGATGTGGAAGCACTTCAAAATGCAGTTGATTCAATTTTTCTGTAAAGTGTTTGTTATTATCATGATGAAATAGAACTACTTTCTGTGGACGTTTTTCTTTAATTTCGTTATTTAATCTGTCTAACAACGAGGCGTAATATTTAGTCGTTCTCTTTTGCTCGCTTTCAATATAATCAACAAATATGACTCCAAATGCGTCCCAAAAAATTGTCATTCTCATCATACACGATTTTTTTGGCCGCTTCGCTGTATTTGCGCCGTGTTTACCTTCCGAGTCAAAGTAATGTATCCACATCTCATCAACTGTTATAAATCGAGTCAAAAATTCTTTTGGATTCAATTTAAATCGTTTCAAATTTTGCTGGGCAATATTGGCGCGTTCCTCTTTTTGGTCCAGATTAAGCGTCTGCGGTACCCAATGTGCGAATAGCTTTTTCAATTTCAAATGCTCATGCAAAATTTTAAACACTGAACCATGCGATATACCGGTTGTCTCAGCAATTTCACGTACTTTTAGCTTCGGATCGCCAAGTACCAGGTTATGTAATTTTTTAACCGTCTCATCAATAACTACCTCTTTTGGCCGACCTGGACTCGGTACGGTGCTGGTACTCGTGCGACCGCATTTGAATTCAGTAAACCACTTATGGATCGTTGCAGTTGCTGGTGCAGAGTCCGGATAATGCTTATCGAGTGCATTTTTCGTTTCGGTAATGGTTTTTTTGCGCAAAAAGTAATGTTTAATTAAGACACGAAATTCATCCTTTTCCATTGTAATATGAAATAAATGGTCGATTGAGTGATTTCAATTGCCAAAACTCGGGAACAAATTTACGATTCGGTACAATTTTGACAGTAGTCCTTTAAAGATGTTTATTTGTCACTGAAATTGTCAAAAACGAAATGAATTCTGTACTGGTGGAGCCACCTGTTATAATTTTCAGGTCAATATTGATCGACATAGTTGCAAATAATCGAAAAAGAAGATTTTTTTCCCAGATAAAACAGTAATTGGTATTTCAAATGATGGAAATTTTGAAAACGCATGGAACTAATGAATATTGAAGCTTACATCCTTGATCATCATTTAATAAATGTATCGTTTATCGCAAGCTCAATTAAAAATTGTACGCTTTATGATATGGTGTGTGCACTGTTGTTTCCAATAAAATGTGACGATTTTAAATTATGGATGATACGGAAATTGCGTCATTGGTAATATAAATGAGTGTATTTATTTAAATTTTAAATTCTGTCTGACATTCCGCAGAGTTTATTGTGTCGCATTGAATCAGAGAGAAAAGTGATATTTTAAAATATAACAACCGAAAGCCGCTTTTTTCTCTCATTTTTTTTTAACAACCGTAAAATTTTTGCACGAGTCATTTTGGCTGCTTCAGTAAGTCATAGAGTCATACGATTCTCTAAAATGCATAAAATATTTTTTTTCCGTTACTTTGGTGTGCCGATGCATGCTCACCAAATCATTATCGGAATAGTGGAAAACTTAAATCAACAACAAAAAAAAACAGTCAAAATAATTAAACGGAACAAATTTGTACCAGTAATTACATGTCAGAATGTCATTTTTCTTTTGAACATTTTGAGACGATGAAAATTAATTGGAAGCTGAGTCATTTGCATGAACCATTCACTCCAAATCTGTCACAAATGAAACGCGTCTACAATCATCGGCTTGAACTTTATATACCACAAAACGCGCACAGAAAGAAAAAAAGAATAAAAAAAAGTTCATTGGAAGCGCGCAGCCCATTAAGAGCAGTAAAATTAAAAAAAAATCTAATGAAAATACAATTTGGAAAAAGACAACCCACCATAGTTAAGGTCCAGAACCGTTAACAATTTTGACTTGATGAAGAAGCAGCACCGTTTCACATAAACAACGATAGAAGAGACATATTATAGCCAACGAAATTTTTTTGAAGGGAATGCCGAAAAAGGGACACACTCACAAATAAATTCGATAGAAATATGATCGAGAGTGCGTAAGAGAGAAATGGAGTTAGAGGGAGAGTGAAAAAAATACATATATAAGAAAATGAACAACAAAAAATAATATAAAAGAAAAGATACCGACAAAGGCCAATTTCACACACATGTGTGTGTTCGTGAACTAATTTCCATATTCTGAAAATTGACAAAGCAGTAAATTCGCTTCACTTTGTTTTGGTACTCTGGGTTGGCGGTTCCGTCTTCATCATGCGAGTGTCACATTGCGTAACTAATAAATAACATTTTCGGTATGGAAAAAAAAGTGTTTCCTTTGAAAAAATATTAACATTACGACCATAAATAAATATAGATATTTTCTTGTGAGCCATGCGAGCGGGTTCGATTTCAGATTTGTTCGGAATGATTTCAGAACCGACTGAATATATGATAAATTGGCTGACATTATTGGATATTAACATCTTTTATGCCATCTGATCTTTGGTTTGTTTCTGTGCGATGAGGCGCGCATTGAATCACAAAATAAAGGCTCAACATCGTTATGCTGCAATGAACACATTGCCCTGCCAAACAGCAGCTACTTCAATTGTGGTGGCCTTGTGCCTCTTGTCTCTTATTTTGGTCTTTCATTTATTTTATGTGTGAAGTAATCTTGTGTATGCGTGTGTGTATTTCCTTAATCTTTTTCGGTAGCAAACCGTAACTAGAAATTTGAGACAAACTATCCATTTCGAAATTGTCCATGTGATGCAAATCGAGTTTCACACTCATGCATTTTTGTTGCATTCAAACACTTTCTACAAATGTTCTCGATGTTGTTGTTTTCTTTTTCTCCTTTAACTTGTTACATTATATTTCATTTAAATCGTCTGATGTTTTACCGAATGGCGATGGAGGATGTATAAACGTAGCAACATGAATCAACTTGAGAAAAAAAAAGAAGAAACACTTCACTACCGCTCTATTTCGATCAGCATCACAATGCCACTAATAATGAATTAAGTTGTAATTTCTGTATTAAATACATTTGCTTCGCTCACTTATTATTATTTTTGAGATGCAAAACGTTGCATTGTTTCTATTGATTGGAGTATGTTCAATAGGTAAATATCCGGTACGATCGTAACACTTTATATGTGATACATTTGAAATGATTGGCTTTGTTATGGGATTAGTCACGTTCTATTGGAAAAACACATAAATACATGCAAAATCGACTGCGATAACACCAAAACCATTTGTTCTTGAAACATATATTTATGTTCTATATTTTTGTTTCTAGTACACAAAACAAGAAGAAAAAAGTGTGTGATTTTTGCAATAAAATATTACTACCGAAACCACAACACTTGTTCCATTTCTATTTCTTTATTTTGTTGCACTATATTTGATATTTTGGCGCATACATATTTGCTTTAATCATTTTGGACTAGTTAAACGATCGTTGTTTTTCATTTTGTAATTACATTGTCATCATAACATATCCAAAAGGCATGCAAATCTCTCTACGACTCGAAACAACTGTTTGCTGTTGCATACTTTGTTCGATATATTTCTTTTCTTTGCATTCGATTCTACCCGTAGCCATGAACGATCATAAAAATTGGATTATCGCATCTTTTGTTTTCCATGCCAAATCACTTTTTTTCACTTTCATACAATTTTATGCCATGCGCGATGTTTACTTTGAAATATGAGCACAAAGTTATTACACAAAGTGTTTGTAACACTCTTTTTCACTCTGCTAGTTGACCCAAATTTGCCAAATGCTTCATTTCTATCGGGCATTATTTGGCTTACTCATATTATTTCCAAAAAAGGATAATGAAACGGGTCACAACTGAGATATATTAGAAATTGGAACCAAATAATAATAATTTTTTTTGGAGATGAGGCCAAAATCAATTTACATTTTTTCCACCTGGACTTTTCGATCTTGCACATTTATGATAGCAATGCTGATAATTTCAATAACTTTAAGCTTACATTTAAGTATTCAACTTTGTTTTTTTACCACCTATAAAGTATCAGTTCGTAAAACTTTATGATTATTTGTGGTGAAATTGGCATACGTAAATAATGTAACAAGTCGATAAGAAAACGGAAAAATATATAAAATTTGAATGCATTCAGAATAAAGATTCAATTTTAATGTACTCTTGGCGTTTGATGAAAGTACTCTTTTTGTTTGTTTTATTCAAATTTAATTTTAATCCGTGAATGTCAATTTCTATTCTTTTAGCGTAGCTTTTTTCAATGAAATAATTCAATTACATCACAATTATTATCGGATTTAATAGTCTCGACGTCGATCGGCTTCGGAGTTGAAAAATTGCCTCCGTTGTGAACTTTGCTAAAAACTAAATCTGGTTCCGATTTCTTTTAAATAGTGAGTGCATTTGATAAAGAACCGATCATAATCGGACAAGCTAATAATTTTTTTTCGCAAGCTAATCATTAAATACTGAAACTATTCTCAGAAATGCTTTCGTCGTCAACATCTTTGGACGAAAGCAAATGACACATTTCAAGCTACTGTTTGCCACGAGAAAATTTGAGCATTTAAACTATGTGCATGAGTTGCGGTTTTTTTCGAAAACTGTCTTCTTCAACGATTGAAACTGTCAAAAAATGACATGATGCGTCAATCCGTTTAGCTAATGAAGGGATCACATTTCGTTCCTTTGAGCATATGCTTTTAATCATACATTTTCAAAATAAATATGTTTTGAGTGGATTTATTTTGAATAAAATCGATGAATTATCGCCAATAAAGTTCTACTGGAATAATATGCAGCCATTTAAAAAGAATGGTTTGAAAAATCGTATCTGTGATATTTTTTTTTATCAAAGAATCATTAATCGCTGTTAAACTATCAGTTAATTTTTCACCAACTTTTCATAATATTCGTTCAAATTTGACATCGGAATGCGTCGATCCTTCAACATTTGACAAATCGAGAAAATATTGCAACATGCGAGTCATTAAATCTTTGGTTAAATTAATTTGCTGACGGAAAATTGTTTTTAAAATTACCAATTATTCATCAATGGCACACATAACTTGCCAAAAGTGTACGATACAAAATTAGCACATGTTCTGTTGGTCTTTTTTACTGAAACATTTTTATCGATTATTTACCAATGGATTCAAATTGTAATTGTCGTAAGTATAATTGCCATATTTCATAGTGAAAATAAAGGCAAAGTGCTTGATTGACTCGACAAATCAATGCCATGCACCAATAGATAGCAAGAGCATTCGCTGCATTGAAATCAATCATTTCGTGTGGTTGCGTATCGTTAACAAATTTCACCTCTTCATACATTTACGACAAAAATCACAATTTGAATTGCGCGTATATGTGAAACATGTGTAGCATCCAAATGTGTTCGGAACGACAGTCTATTACAAATTAAATCAAAGCATGTCTTGAAAACATTTAAGTAAAACACGTGTTTGTCGCATTTTCAACATTTCCTTGGTATTTTGATTTGGCCTTTTTTTTCCTCTTACATGCACATTCTACAAATGGAGAAGAAAGCAATGTTCCATCAGCGCTCACTCTTTCTTTCTACAGTAGCTATGATGCGCCCCATACAACCACCATATTTCGTTTCGAATGCAATTTTTATGTTAATGTTATGAAAATGTGTGTTGACAAAAAAAATAACAAAAATTTAATTTTCACCACACACAAAAAACAAAAAACAAACAATTTTATTCTTCTTCCATTTATTTGGTTCTTTTTTGTGATGTTCCGCCTTCTTTTTTCCACTTCGTTCGTTAAAAATATGAACATTAGCCGTCATGATTAATTTATATCATTTTTATGGCTTGCAATATAGAGGAGTGCAGCCAATTTGTAAACTAAATACGAATGCATACATAATGAACCAATGTCAGCATTGTGTAGATATGTGAAGAATATACTGTAAAATATGATAGCAATCTGTTTAATTCTTTATACATGATGAACAATTTTCAGTTGTGATGTGAATGAAAAATCAGAGCCTGAGGAGAAATAACAAACGCAACGCAAAATAATACACACAAACTATCAATTGGAACCTAGGGGAAAATCAATTCTAATTTATAACTGGAATTAATATAGATTCTTAACATATATGCAAATATTCATTGACATACCATTTATGCCTGTTAAACGGTCAAAATAAAATTTAACTGAAACAAAAAAAAAAAAATAAACAAAGAGAAGTTACGACTGTCCAGACTTGCATCGAATAGAAAAAAAGTCCCAAAAGTATTCGAAGAAATATTTACTCATTAATACGAAAATTATTTAAAATATCTCGCATTCCCATTTCCAAGTGAAAATTGTTAAATTTTGTTACTATGTGCAGTCGACTGTTATTTTTCGATTTTCCTCGCTGCTCTCCATCTCGAATGTTTCATGTATGATTCCGTAAAGACAAAAAGTCAACCAAAACAGCAATTTAATTTAACATGTATGCTGAATGTTCAGGAAAAATCCAGTGCTATATTTGAGGCGAGACGTTCTCTCGCCAGCGAAAAAATCATACACAAATCCGTTGAAAGAAGGATCTTTTGTGTGTAGACATATTTTGCAAAAACATACATATTACGGAACCACATCCAATAATAAATTCGTTTGTACATAGCTTCACAATTTTTATCACGCTCATTTTGTCTTTGTTTTCATGCGTGCTCTCGCGACTACGTTTTATTTGAGTGTGTTGCTTTTTTTATTGTGAGAGAACGAACGCACATTTTTTGGTCTAAAATTACGATGCAACAAGTTTTTTTTTTGCCTTCTCTCTCCATTTGATGTAGAGCTCCATGTCGGTAATAATAGTATTAATATGGTTGTTTCTGTTAACAGTTTATCACAGAGATTTTGTCAATCGACTGCTTTTATTTCGGTCGGCAAATGATAAAAGTAAATGACTCTACTCCGAGATGATACGAATAAATAAATTTCATAGTTTTTTTTCCAAGTGCTTATAATAATAATAACAAAAAACACTTTTTTCCGATTGTGTATCAAACAAGGAGTTTTTTATTGGTAATTTGTCTTAATATCTAAATAAATAGATTATCTTACAATTATGATTTATTTTCTGAGCAGTTTCATTGTGGTAAAAAAAAATTATTCAAACCATATTCATGAGCAAATACATCAGAATTACTGGGAGGTGGTTGGTTCATCAAAATCTATTACAACAAATTCTTTTCTTCCTAATTAAATATAAAAAAGACACTTAAACTTGAACTATCAAAATCATTCAGATTAATAATATTGTTGACATTTGTGCTCTTCAGAACACATTTTTTCGGCAATTTTGTGGTGCACACAGTGTGCGTTGCTTGCCATTTACAAAACAAGCTAATAATAATGGCTTGTTGTTGTTTTTTTTTCTTCTTCATTTTTATAATACTTTTTTCAAAAGTTAACTTAATAGAGATTCTAAACTGTATTCAGAAGTTCATTTAATTTTGCACCAAAGAGCATACACTATCACTTATATTAACGAATCCCATGTATGAGCAGTAAAGCTTTTATTTGTTTTTCCATCAATGAAGTTATTAGCGCTTAAATATGTTTTTTTTTTTTCTCATCAAATCCCTTCGAAATTCTCGAACACATTTTCTTGTTTGTTGTTTTATAATATCGTAATCGATTGACAAAGCATCATTCTTCGAATTATTAATACGACTAGTATGCACATGATTTAAATAAAAACATGGTGTACTATTTCACCTTTTTGAATAGAGTCGACATTAAAATTAAATCACGCACTAAGATATATTGATTGATCAATTCAAGAACGATGGTTAAAGTAAAACAACATTTTTTTTGTTGTGTTTGATTCATCTTTCTCATTACTGCATATTCATTTTTGCTCATTGTCAACTGTTGATTAAAATAGCAAAGATCATTCACTGGTATTTCCAACTAAGAATGCAGATTAGCAAGAATTTGTTCGTTGAAAACGCAATTTGAATGGATTTTTCATATTTGTCGCATAGCATTTTTCATTTTCACTCAAATCTGTTTTTAGTATCGTTTTGGATGGAATCAAACGATTGTCACATGTGCGTGACGATGTATTTCATTAGCAAGTCTTGATTTCTTGCTATATGACATGTGTGATGCGCAAAATGGCTCTTTGACCTGAAAAGTCAACCATTTTTAAATGCGATTCAATCGCTCACCTACGCTTCAATATGTAAATTTACAAAAAAAAAAAAAGAGAATGAAACTTTAAATTGGCATAGCATTGCAAAATAAATCATCTTAAATATACTCAGCGAAAAAGTGGATGTGTTTAATTTTTGTGTACTTTCGTAGGACCGTTTTTTTTCTTCTCATTTCTTTGTCGTCTTTTTTCAATTATAATGCTGTTCGCAGTTATAAAAATGTACACTTCATTTGATTTCTTTCAGGTAAATCGAACACATGATTTTTGCTCTAGTTTTTTATTAATGTTTCACGTTTTTTCGTTTGAGTATGTGTTAACTGTCTGACAATGAGTGACCATTCGCGTATACGACACTATATTCTCTGCAATTTTACATTTAGTTATACCAATTTATAATATAAAGCCTATTACACAATTCTAAAACGAAACTGGCCGGTATCTATGTACAATTTGGCTTAATAAAAACCTAGAACGATATATTTAAGATTTGTAGATGGCAAAATGAAAAAGGTAAATATTTTTTATATATATATTTTTTTTTTACTTGTCAAACTCAGTATATCTACTGATAATCGAGACAAACATTTTATAGATTCGTTTATACGGCATAAGAAATATTTTAAATCAGTGAGTTATAAATATAAAAAAGAAATGTTACATTTTCACTTTTTCATACCAAAAATATCGAATCATGATTTCAATGATATAGTTTGAGAGTTTTCTCCATTCATTCATCTATATTGGTTTGTTGACGGTCATTGATGGTGAAATGGAGTGAACTGAAGTAGATTTTATTTATTTAAGATGGATAAACTCTGTTTATATGTTACTAGGAGTTTTGAGATTACCATGTCCATGATGTAATGGTATGCCATTGTTTTGCATGTACATATGATGATACGTATTGTAGGATACTTGTTGTGTCGATTGAATTTGATCGTTGGCCACAACAGCCGACGGTATTTGATGTTGTGTTGTTGTTGGTACTGTTTGTAAAATGGTCGGACATGTGCCACATAGCAAAGCGGCTGGATGATGAACACTGGCTAAAATATCGTTGACCGAATGTGATGATGGCCAACAGTATGCATTTGGTACGGCTGATGATTGAGGCGGTGATGGGCTATTGCATGCGTTTGTTGTTGATTTTAACGATGTATACGGATACGATGAATAAATCGAACTATATAAATGTGAATGATGATTGGTTGCATGGCTTGAATGATTCACCGTTCCCAATTTATTGCGTAATATTCGTGATATCGAACTAACACTTGGCACATTATTTTTATCACAAACCCCTTCGGTAAGTAGGCGATCGCGTATCTCCTAAAAAAAATTATCAATAGAAATAAAAATAAATAAAGAAAGGAGATATTCATGCAATTTTTAGTTTCAAAAAAAAATTCTAGTTTTTATAGTGCGTGAAATTGGCCCTTCATATACAATGTGTATGCATTTTTTTTACTGAGAACCAACTTCACGCACTACTGTGCTAGTTGCTGCTAGTTTCACTAGTTTTTCTAGTATGAATATCCTCTTGGATAGTGGTGTCAACGAACGTTCGTTTTCGTTCGCGTTCGTCACGAAAACGAACGAACGAGAAACAAAATTTTCCTTTTGCGAATGAACACGCTCGTTCGTAGTGGCTATCCTTGCGAAGTGCGAACCAGACATTATATTGAGATTTTTTCAGCCAGATATCATCAGGCGCTGAAATTGAGTGAAAACAATAGAAGTGATGGTTATGATTACACTTTCGTTGCTACAATCACTTTTATTGTTTTAACTCCATTTCAGCTCCTGACGACATCTGGCTGAAAATATCTCAATATAATGTCTGTTACGAACACGTACAAATGCGAATAACAATTTCCACTCTACGAACAAACGTGTTCGTTCGTAGTGCGGGTCTTTACGAACGCAAGCGAACGCGAACCAAAAAAAAATATACGAACGAACATTTCTTTCTACGAACGCGTTCGTTGACATATCTCTATATCTCTATCAGTGATAGAACTGTCCTCAGTATAAAACTCAGATATTTAATACTTATACTAGTATGAATCTTTTGTTGCACTGACATTACATTTCTTCCCAAATTTTGTATGTTTGTTCAAGTTTGATGGCTAAGAAAATAGTTTTCTACAATTGGGAAATTCCGGTAGGATTTTCTTCAAATGTTTGTCAAAGAAATGACTTCTCAACAGAGCTGTGAAATATGTAATCTGCAATATATCTTTTAATTTTCCACTTGACCAATTCAATTTTTATTTGTCCTTCCATTTCCATTAAATGGCGCAATGTGAACAAGGGTTTACAAAATCTGACAAATTGAAGAAAAGAGAAGTTCATTTGGATCGAAAGGTACGAAAAAAAACTTATCGATTCGAAAGATAATTACATTAAGAACATCTTTGTGAGTCTTGATATCATTCTTTTTGCTAACGGTACAACAACTAGGCGGAAAGCAACATTTTCTATGAATATATTTTATTATATTAATAAAGAGGGCGAGTGTAAAGTGTTTCCCATATAACTCATTTGCGGAGCAATTTTGTTGATGGCGGGACTGTGCGGAGTTCGGCGGAGATAGCATGCAAATGCTGTGTGTACGAGTGCAACAGCATTCTTTGCTGTTCATAGATTTATTTTGTCCAAACGAACATCTTAGTAGTCGTACACACAGCTAAGTTACTAATCATCTGCTTAAGAATGATACACATACATAGAAGTGCTATTACCCTCGTACACACAGAGTTTGTATGTCATCTCCGCCAAACTCCGCACAGTCCCGCCATCGTCAAAATTACTCCGCAAATGAATTATATGGGTTGTGTATGAAACAAAAAAGCGTAATTCCGAAACGTGAACAAATAAAAATCGACGATGAAGCCGTTGAATGCAGACAATTTAAAAAGGCAAATGACAATCAAGGAATCATTGACGGGTTATAAACGGGTGAAATATGAGCAACATACAAGCACGCAACCGAACAGCGATACACCGGCCGATATACATTTTTATTCGACACCAAAATTGTTGAAATTTAAACTGAAGAAGGACAAAATCCTAAACCAAAGAGGTTTGAAACTCCACGAAAGGTTGAAAATAACATTTCGGGATCGATATACGTCAACACCGACTGCATCAATGGTTGAACGCGCGGACGGTAATTTTTCTAATTTTTTATTTATTTTAAAAAGAGTAATTAAATAAAATTCACAGAGAAAGATACAACAACAACAACAACAGCAACTACAGACAAAGATATTTATGGAAGAATGAAGTATACCGGCAGTAGCGACTGTCATACAAATGTGAAAAATGCGCGAACCGTTATACTACGAAACCAAGTTTGTATAACCACATCCGAACGGCCCACAACAACGCAAATACAAAAAATAGGTGCACCAAATGCGACAAAGACTGCACTACCAAAAAATTATTGAAGTGAGTTTAAAAAGTGAACTTAACCGAAAACAATATTTCACGAGACACATGGGTTCACACCACAGCAACACAGCATACAAATGTGATGTTTGTAACAAAGAATTCAAAATGCAAAGCAGCCTAACACTGCATAAGCTCAGCCACAAGGTTGAAAATCAAAAAGAGAAGAATTCGCACGATGATGATGACGATGTTTACGATCGTGATGACAATGATCGGCAATTGTTTTGTCCATTTGACATAAAACGACATGCGAAGTGATGCATCAATGGATGCTTTGGTATGGTGTTTTTGGTGTATTTTAATGACATAGGTTATTTGTGTTTGTTTTAAATTTACAGAGCGCACCAAGGGGCGAAGCAGTACTAGATTCAATTCTTTCAATTCCATTCAATTCCACTGAACTCTGTTCAATTCCAAATTAAATTCTAGTCCGTGTGTTTTAACTCATTTATTACTAAAATCGTAAAAAATGACAAAAAAAATAAATAATTTTTTTTTTAATTCTCAAATGCTGGTCAATTTTTTGTATCGACTGGTTCAATCAGAATCAAAAAATTCCCATTCTTTATCATCCAAATCACACATGGCGAATAATACACGCAAGTGTCATCAATCATATCTATTGAATATATCAAGAAGAGAGTATGTTATTCAGCGCTTATGGCTGAGTAATGTCTGAATTTAAACATACTCTCCTCTCGATATTTTGAATAGATATGAAACTCTCCTTTTAATACCTAAATTTTACCCCCCCTGTGATTTGGATGAGACAAATTTTTTCGTGAAAATTATTCGAATTTCGCGAAAAAAGTGAAGACCTTTTTTTTTTTAGCTCATCAATGTAGAAAATTGAGGAGAATTCTTTCAATTTGCTAGGGTTTTTGGTTCCGAGTGATTTCTTTCCGATTTGCTAGGGTTTTTCGCGGAGAAAATTCTTTCGATTTGCTAGGGATTTTCGCCTCAAAAAGTGACTTCCAAAAAAAAAAAAAAAAAAGAAAATTTGTCTGATTTGCTAGAGAATTTTTTGTTTTTGAAACTGTAAAATGTAGCTCGCACATAACTGATTTATATCTTTTTGTTTATATTTTGCTGAAAGTAAATCTTTTTTAAAATATTGAACTCATTCATATCATTCTCAATATGATAAAGACCAAAATAAGGTTAAGTTAAGTTCAAAAACGAGCAAAAAGTCTTAAATTTATAGAAAGTGATTCTATTTTATACTACTGGTTAACTATTTTATTATTTTAACTGATTAAAGATCGTTGAATTTTGAAGATCAAACGAACATTATTCTATAACCTGTTTTTCTTTTCTTAAAAACTCCCCACAGGTTAGATTTGTTAAAGGTCTGTACTATTTTCATTAACAATCAAACTAAACATACAAAATTCGATGAAGATTTTCCCATTTTCATGAATCATATTGGGAATATAGTGAATGGTTTACTCATTACAGGGTGCGTTAATTGAAGTGTTACATAAATATAATTCAATAATTTTTGAATTCGTAAACAGATTCTTTTGATCCAAAATACGAAACGTAGCTAAATGTTCCACCTTTATGAAACGCACCCTGTAGATAAAACATTACTGTAATAGAAATATACGTATAAAATTTTATACCCAAGCGAAGATCCCTTGGTCCTTTTGCTTCAATTCTCGTATGTAGCTAACGACTTTTGGTGTTGTGACTCGTGGCTTTGAACCGCCAATTGCACCTGGTAAAATCGAACCGGTTTCGTGATATCGGGCTAGTATTTTTGATACACAGCCATGACTGACACGTAACTGTCGTGATATATCACATGGACGAATTCCCAAACGAGCCAACTCGACAATGCGTAGCCGCGTTTGATTTGGCAGCGGTCGACCGTTCACAAACACACCACCCAATTGATTTACTTCACCATATTGCTGTGACTGGGATTCTGCGAGGAAAAAGAGAAAATTGAAGAGAAAAAAAAGAAAGAAAAGAACGCATATCGTGAAAACATAAAGAAAAGCGAATTAACGATTTAATGGCTGAAGTTCAACAAATAACAATTAATCAGCAAAATGTTACAGAACCAAACAAAAAAACCACAATTTTCTCGTGAATAAAGTTAGTAATAAAAACTATTAATTTTGAATTACAATGGACCGTTGACACCGAGAATTTTAAATATCATGCGAAATTGTTGTATATAGAAATGTGGCACTTCTGTTTGAAGTGGCTGTGATTTTTTTCATTTGTTTTCTCTTTTTACCATACAACAATGCGAAAATTGGCCGTTAATCTTTGTAGCATATAATAAATCACTGCGGCTCTTAACTTTATTGCAACTGGTGCAATGTGAAAATGTGGTCATCAAATGTAGTACATTTTGCATGGAAAATCAATCAAATCAATTACTTACTCTCGATTCAATTCCGTTGGAATCGATATTATTCAGACATTTATTTGTTGCCCGCCACTTGTAGCGTTTTGTAGCGTTTTCATCGTAAATACTCTCATTTCAGTTGGGTGAATATGATTTTCTTGGCTCAAATCAAAAACTAAGGCACACAGTCAAGTCGAGTTGAATATTCGTTCAAAAACGAAAGCGTACATTATCAAATGAGTAACATTTACTGTGAGAGGTTATTCAATGTGTCAGTTTAAAATTGATAAGAAATGTTCTTGGTTTCTACTCATATCGTTTCATTTTTTGTTTCTTGTCCGTTGTGAGCATCAGCGACTTTGACGTTAATGTGCTGTATTCGTTGTATACACGGATATTTTTGATCGATCGCGATCACTAATGCTAATTTGTACAACTGTAAACGTTTTCATTGACGACAATCATCATTTTTTTAATTCACACTCTGTATCGTATCAATTCGATTTAGAACCGTTTTTCTCTCATTTCATACGTCGATGGCAGACCTTACTTTTATACACATTGAACATTCCTGATAGAATATGACAAAACTATATGATGAATGGGGAGTTTTCGCTTCGCTCGTGCCGAATGTATTAACGAGTGTCAAGTGAAAAACGAACACATTTTAGTTCAAAGTTTAAGCTAATTAAATATGTAACGCAATAATCCATTAAAATATTTACTATTCAATAATAATTACAATGGAATTTCAATAAAAATATTTGACATGCACCATCGCAATGCTGATTAATAAAATCAAATATCATTTGACTACATAGTAATTTGCATTTTGGTTTCATTTCTCCCGAAATCCGTTGAATGGTGTGGGTTTTTTTTTTATTTCTACAAAAATATCATTATCTTTACGATTCATTCAGTTTAAATGCTGTTATACGTTGTATAATTTACATTTGCGAGATTTGCAATGAAATGTGCCGTCAATTTTAGCGGCACCATAAAAATGATGAAAGATGACAGTTTTGCCATTGGAAGAATGTTGCACCGAAAAATCATTTTTCTTTCTTCTTTTACTTTTCGTATTAGCTACTTTATGTGTTGATCGCACCGCAAGAGAGAGAGAGAGAGAGAGAAAAAAAATACCCGCACACACACTTACTTTGTCTGCGGTAGCATGTGAGCATATGAGCATCACTAATTTTTGTTGACATGTACACACTCGACCGGGAGCCGACTATATAATACTATTTGTTTTGTTTAATGAAAACGGAGAAAATCAAAGAATACACAAAAAAAAACGTCAAACAAGCGTCGAATGTTTGAATAGGAAATAACAACAAAATACACAATTGGGCTCCATTTGCCGAAGATTTGCTATAATAAACTATGAAAACATTTCATTTCCTTTCTCTTTACATTTTTTGTGTTCGTCTTGTTTTTGGGTCGCCGAAGTCAATAATCGACCGACACAACAGTGATAATCAAGTTAAAAATTAAACATATTAATTTTAATGATGTGTTTAAATAATTTTTTAATAAATTCTACGTTGTGATTTAAGCCTGACAGTTCTGAGTTCAAATGAAAAAGTGCGGTCAGATGTTTTTTTTTGTGTGGAAAAATGTCACTAAATAGCCATATGTGAAGCGAATTTAAGATTCATCAAAGCGTTGCTATATGGGGGGAATTTATTTGCAAATCGCGACCGTTTCCGGATATAATATTTGTATCCTTTGCCAGAAATTGTGTGGCATCAAAGATTGCCGTTAGTGCTTCACTTTTCTTGTAAAACCGTCTGGATATTTTCTCTCCTTCTGATGTGATTGCATTTCATTTCTCGAACAAAAAGAAGGAGTAAATGGAGAAATGTCTCCTTTATATGCTTTATTTGCAAAAGTCAACGCACAAATGAATGCCGAAAGAAAAGAAACGACAGAACACCAAAAAAAATACAGCCTAATGACAACAACCTTCCAGTCGAAGGGAAGTGGCCGCGACAAATAACTTATGTGCCGATTTGTCTTCATGCTTAAGCTGTGATGGTGATCAAACAAACCATTTCGATAGATATTTCAGGAGAGAGACACAGAGAATAAAAAAGAGTAAAAAGCGAATGCGCTCATATTGGCATGAATTAGTATGACAACGTGTTGAATATGATCGAATGTCTAGCTGCTGAATGTGTTTGGCCATTGATGCGTGGTGAGCCCAAATAAACATCTACCTTTTTTTTCTATCTATCTCTCTCTCTCTCTCTCAATCTGATGCTGCTATTCCTGATGCTTCGATCGCAACGTCTTTTAAAATGCTAACAAACTTTTAACAAACATAAATCGCTACCGCTTTTTAAAATCCCTTGATGAAAGATGCTTGATGTGCTTGCGCGCCTGACACACTACGGAATACCTGATTCATTTGTATGTTTATTTATTTGTTTTATAATAATAATCTTCAACACAATGACGGCATAACAAATACTCATTTCTGTACATATTGCCATTCACTTAAGGCTTGAACACAGAGTGAGCGAGTGAGGGAGAGAGAGAGAACAGGCGAGAAATCAATTCTTCGGTTGTTGTTCTTCTTTCTTTTTTTTTTGTTTTGTCTCTGTCGCTTTTTGTGTCTTTCGTTTGGCGACATAATGTGTAATGCATACACAACGTAAATGTGCGTTGTCTACATTGGCGATATCGATGAACACCGATTGAAATTGATGAAGAATTATCTGTGTCAATTTCAATAAGCCATATAGTATTGTTGATCAAGCAAAATACTGACGCCAGCCCACACGGGATAATGGAAAACAAATGCGCACTGGTTATTGTGTACACACACATCATGACCATGAGTGGCTGCACAACAACAAAAATTAACAATGAAATAAAAAAAAGAGAAGTAGAAGATGATGAAGAGTGAAAATACAGAGAAAGAGTCAAAAGAAAGGAAAATAAAGAAGAGGGATACATCTATATTTTGTGGCGGGTGTCGATTTATCGTATAAGCGATATTACGCGAACACTCCCAAATGTTGGTGTACATGTGTGTTTTCTTCTTTAAATGCATTTGAAGATATCATTTTGTAAACATTACCTTTATGATATTTACTGTGTTATTTACTCATTTAAAAGTTCAAATAGAGCTACTTATAACCTCAAGTCTAACTGTTCAAATGCCATTAAAAGGTAATGTAAATTAATAATTATTATGCTCATTATTTGCTTTCGAACACGGCTACCTTTCGATGGGGTTTCACTGTTTTTCGAAAATTAGTAAATTAACATGTAGTTTTTTTTTCTCTACTTCTCTTACTCCATTATTTTATCGCTCTTTCCCTATCTCTCTCTCAACTTTTTTTAACACATTCTATTCAAAGTACTTATGTAAATCTTCTAAAAATACAATGTACGTGCTTACCGCACGCAGACTGCCTACATCCTTGAGGTTTTATGGAGGAAAACTAGGAATGCTTCTCTTTTTTTGGTGTGGTTTCTTTCGGTGTCGCATCGATTGATCAATGTCAAGAAGTAGTTAACGTGATATTATCTCCATCCACTTGTTCTGTACAATCAAAGTAATTGCCATAACTGACACCTTTTAATGGGTTTTAAAGCCAATTTTCATTCGATTTTGTTCTGAAAATTTCTCTTATGTGTTAAAGATTAATCTTTGATTTAACTGATAGGTGATTAACTTTCAAATTAAACACTGTTTACTAATAAATATGCTCGAATACGCCGTACATTTAGACTCTCATATAACACCTATATTCGTCCATATTATGCATTACAGTTGTGTGTTTGAAACAATTCAATTTAATATCGAATGAAGAATTTAAAAAAAAATGTTTGAAAACGAAACCAAAAATAGCGGTTTGTACATGTTTTATTTAATGTACTAATTTGATTACAAATCAGTTCAGATCGACACGACAAATTCGTGCTCTTCATTGAATGGATCGTTTACAATACGGAACATCTAATCGCCACTCAACGAAACCGTGTTTTAGTAATTTTCAGTTGATATTGGTAAAAATTTTCGTCATTTTGACCAATTATCAAGAGCGAAAAAATGACACATGTTCGACATGATTTTTCATATCTTTTCTTATTATTCTCTTCGTTTTTTAAGATATGATTTTATTTCATAAGATATCGAAAGCCAATCAACGTTATGAAAAAATCTAAATTAATCCAAAACCATAGATATTCGATATGATTTGTTTCAAAAAATTTTGTTGAATTGGCTCACAAAGTCTTAAAGTCTACATTTCAGATGATAACACAATTCTGCTTAACCATTTTTCACATTGTTTATATGTTGATTTTAAATGTGACCACAAATGAGAAAACGTGAAAACTTTGCGACGCAAATTAATCACATTTACTGAATGAGACTTTACTTAATCAAATCGCATTCGATTGCTCCTTACATTTTCTCATCATGTAATACAAAAAAAAATGAAAATCTCTTGCTGTGTTTTACACGCATGTAATTCACAATTAATTATTCTTTTATTTTTATCTTATATTTTCATAACAAAACAATGGAAAGAAAATACAAACCCAAATCCATTTTGATTTTTCTATCAATTTCGTTCGGCTTTTCAACACTTGAAAAATTTCTTCTCGACCAATTGTTCGGCGACCGTATCGTTTTCGGAATATTAAAAAAAAAATCCGGCAAACACTTATTCCATTCGATCAAGGCGACGATATGTCATTTATTTTCGAGTCTTTTTTCCCTTTTTTTTCTCGTCCAAACAATGTCTATGCAAATTGTTTATGTCACATCAATTATGAATTCACTGGTTTTCTCAAATTTAACTAATATTCAATTCTCAATGAATCATTTAAAATTATTTACTACGAACGTTTTTGTTCACATAAAAAACCGTATCGAGACTCGAGAGAGACAGAGAGAGAGAGAGAATGAAAAATGTAATCAAAATAAAACAAATCACAAAAATTAATTGTTATTTTAATTAAAATTGATAAAAAAATATTTAGTTGATGCTTGATGCTGTGTTGTTGTATGAGTGTGTATTTAATTGTTGGTTTTCGTTGCTTTCGTTTTGTTATCATTTGTAATTAATCGCTGGTGAACCAAAAAATTGTGCGTTCCATTTGATTGAATAATAACATGTATCTGGTTGAAACATAAGGACACAACAATTGATAAACCGATTATTTCTTGTCACTATAGGTCATCGTTAAAATGTTACTTTTGATGTTCACAATCACTCGTTTGCTCTCGTTCTTCTTTTTTTTTCTTCTCTTTTCTTCGCTTTCACTTCGACCGATCAATCCGATTTATTGGCGATTCGTCAAATAAATTCGCTGCCGATAATTTTGTTGCGTATGATCAAACTGTATCTGTTGTTTTCTCTTGTTTCTATCATTTAACTGTGTGTCTACGGTAAATTGAATTGCTTTTTCTCTTGTTGTGCACGACCGTCGATTTTGAATTTCTCATACGTTTCTCTTCATCCAATATTGAAATTAGAAAAATCTCAACAAACACACAACGTATCTCATATGAATGCTGACGCATTTGAACTTCATTCAATACTAAACTGCTCATGGGTCATCTGTATACTATTTTCACTTATCCGAATCTCATTCAAAAGTTCAAAGAGGAACTAGAACCATGCCGCATTAGTTGGTTGGCTGCAATTACATATACACACATTCAAAACATGAACACCAATATTCATAGCAAACGACAAACAGAGACAGATAGAAAACGATGATGAATGAATGAATGAAATAAACATAGGCGTACAATACATGCACGCATACACAATGATGCGCCTTCTTGCGCATTCGAATGAAATTCGTTCTTGCCCACAATGTGTGTTGGTGTTTTCGATCGTTGGCTTGGTTCGGATCGCCTCGCCTCGCCTCGGCTCGTTCGGTTTGTTTCGAACAACCGATTCAATCCGCAACAAATCTTCAGATTCTTCGTTTTTTTTTTCTTCTTCTTCTCATTTCAATATACAACATATTCATTCACTCATATTCGAATTAGTAGTCTTAATGTGATGTGCATGGGTGATCTTATCTTATGTGAAACAAGCATGTGTCGGAAAGGAACTCACACAATGCTTTAGTAAGTTCGATCGATTCGTTCCTTTGCATCATTTAAGTGACACTTTATGAGCACAGGCTTCATCTTTCAATGAATACGACGGCAAATTGATCAATAACCAATGACCCATCAACGATCTCGCATCACTAGATGTATTAAATAGTTTCTACTCATTTTTCTCTGTGTGAAATAAATATGAATATACTATTTCCTGAGTTTTTGATCCGGTTTCATTCCAAATTTCTTGAAAATGATCCGCTAAAAATATTTCGTCCCGCTGAAATTGTTTGTAAATTAGAAAAAAAACTCTTTTGTTGTACCCTTTATTTGTATTGAAGTAAATGATACTTTTGTGCACGAGACCAACGTCATGATCAGCATTACTGTAACAGTTGTCGAATTAATTTTTTTGTACGTTGAAATTGTGAATATTGTCCCAAAATGAAAAAAAAAGTAATTGAATAAAATCGTCATGATCGTATCATCACATATCATAAGATGTGCCTCTGCCTTTTACGTACGTACACCATCGTCGATCGTGTTGAGCGTACAGTGGGCGGAGCCAAACACAAATTATTTGTATGCATATGTGCACGATTGAATGTTAGGCATTTGAACATTTCTTTTTTTTCGACATTCTCTCTTGCTCTCTTTCATCCACCAATTCGATTCGGTAACCAATCTCATTGCAGGCTTCATTTGGTTTGTTACTTGTTTTAAAGTAAAAAAAAGAAGAAGATATATACTTAAATAAAATAAGACAAATCAGCGCGATGATGTGCTACCTCATGCCTCGCCCTCAAGGTAATTTTACGTAGAGAGGAGAAAAAAAACGTGAACTGATCGCTGAATAAAAAGCAGCAAGTAAATGAAACTGTATGATATGAGGATACGGGACGAAATAAACAAGAAGAGGACACCCAATCATATGCCATCCGCGTCAGCGTCAATCAAAAATGCGATTTGGCGACTAGACACTATATTCAATGGCAAAAACTGCAAAGAAACAAACAAAAAGGCCCCAAAATGAAAATGCATCTCCATACTATGGTTTGGCTGCTGCACATGCATTTGTATATATTAAATACAAATTGTAGTAATTAAATGCCCGACGAAAATCGCAATGCGCACAGCATACAAACTATTACGCTCGATTACATAGACCGAGAGAACTCGAAACTTTGTTTAATTACGAACGAATTTAATTCATTTCATTTATTTATTGACACTTAATCACCTTAAACAAAAATACCAATGGATATTGACCAAGTGTGTCAGACATAAATGATGCAAATACCTCAGAATACGAGCTTGCGTCATAAATTGTTAAATTCTTACGAATGATGGTCAATTCTTCTGATTCGAATGATTTTTTTTTTAAATCAAAATGCAAGAAAATATGTTTATCAAAACAAGTATTGATTTCATCAGTATTACACACATTAGCTTTCTATTGGATATAATTCACACTGAATTCACTCTCCGCATCCAAGAACATTTATTTTACAAAGTATGTGCGATTCACAGTTAATTTAGTAAATCTTTTGCCGGCGCTCTGTAGAAAATTGTCTACGAACACAACACATTAGACAGATCTAAATGCATTTTAATTTTCATTCTGGTGAGTTTGCTTGCTTGCTTGCGCTTTTAGTCTCGTGAATTTGATGTTCAACTTGGATTTTATTCCTCTACAAATAAAACGGTTTATACAAAGTGATACGAAAATGGAAGTCTTTTTATTTTCAATGAACAAATAAAATGACTAATTTGGTACCTAATCGAGTGACTATGGTCGGATATTTTTCATGTAAAAAAGTCTGTTAAATCAACAGGATGACATGACAAAAAAAAATTTCTTGTAGTTGTAGATTATCACACAAAAATATATGAATTATGAGATGTATATATAAAATTTGAAATAAATGATTCACCTCAATTCTGTCACTATATGCTTAAATAAGTAAAAAAAAGGTACAGTTGGACTCTGTTAATTCAAACATTTGAATCTCATGATATTCTTTGGAATTATTCGAGTCCCACATAAATATAATTCGAATTTTAGATTTTATTTGGCATTCGCAATTCGACTGTTTCTCCGAGCAATATTTGTGAAGAGAAGCATTCTAAGTAGCCGTAAGAGGATCAGAGCTCCATCTCAATGAGAAACAAAATAATAAAAGTAAATAAAATGAATATAATTATTTTTGATATATTTTTATTTTTAATATTTTGCTCCTCCTGACAAACAGTCTCTGAATAATATTGGACTTTGATGGACCGTATATAGTCAGTTTGATAAAATCTATCTTTCGTATTTGGCCGATTTGAACTTATTCAAATCTCGCTAGTGAATACTAGAAAAACTAGTAAATCTAGTGCGAAGAATGACATC
Source organism: Contarinia nasturtii (assembly GCF_009176525.2). Taxonomy (NCBI): domain Eukaryota; kingdom Metazoa; phylum Arthropoda; class Insecta; order Diptera; family Cecidomyiidae; genus Contarinia; species Contarinia nasturtii. Next base: position 1,816,715 of record NW_022197768.1, read on the forward strand.
ACAAACGAAGCCAATTTCACACCAAAGGCCATATAACATATAACTTATATGAAAAACTTCTTAGAGCCAACTTCACGCACTTGAATTTTCTAGTTTTCTAGTTGAAATCTTATCAAAAACTAGATGCACTAGAATTTCGTGATTGACCCCACGAAGATTCACAAAAGAAACACAATTTAGTTTGTGAAATAAATTGACACATTTAAATGAGACATAAATCAAAAGCGAACACTTTTATAAAACACCTAATTGGCAGGTATTGACGCAGATTTTATCGCAAGATTTTATTTTATATTCTGTAGTTGCTATTGATGTTATTTAAAAAAAAAGACATGCAATTGGTTAATGCTAAATGTAAAGTCGTTCGGTTGAGGATTAATTGCCGAAAGCCAAAATCGAATTGAAACGGGACAAAAATTGGCAAAATCACTTTCATATCGGTCGCATACATGTTTGTGTAGAAAATAAAACAGATTTTGGCCGTTACATCAAATCCATCGTCAGCCAAAACGATACGTCAACAATGTTCACTAGTACAAATGGAACGTGAACAAAATAAGTACATCAACATCAACGCAACGTATGGAATAAATTTGGTCACAAGAAATATCTTTTCCGCGACCATTGCATTCGTATTCAATTTTACGGTTTGATTCGTTATTTCATCTTCACGTCGCTTCGTCGTTGCACTTCATTTTACAATTGCAATGTTTTCTTCTGATGAAATTACGAATCGTAGCCAAAATATTAAATGCATCCATTAATTTAATATGATGGCTAAACCAAACCCAAATAATAAACAGAATACATAATTATGATGAGGGAAAAAATTACCTATTTTCCGCGAGGTTAGATTCTACAAACTTATCGAAAGAGAAATAAAAGAGACAACAACAACAAAACGTCTCATTAGTTCAATTTACGGATAATCCGCAAACCTGAAAATCATACTATATTGATTTCGTGGCTAAATAAACTGAATACTTTGCTTCGGCTTGAGCTCACATATTGGGTACTGTTTTAGAATTGAATGCATTTATTTATTCAAATAATTAAAATCTCACATTCATACTGATGTCATTTCAATTTTGAAATCCATCATCGTTTTTGATTACTCATTTTATAGTTTAGTTTGAATCAAATAAAACAAATCGCTCTGTTTGACTGCATATGCATATTTTTTTTAAATGAACGTTTGCAATATCTCTCGAAAATAATGTAAGAGACAACTCATTTAAATTTGATATTATCTTACAGTTGATAAGAGTGGCGCTCAAAAATATTGCATTTAATCAGTCTAAACACGTGATATGTGTGTTCCGTATCGTGTGAGGCAAAAAGAAGATGATCTTTTAATAAGTAATTAGAAAAATGCACTCATGTGTATTTGTGACAGCTAAAATTGAAGAATAGGCATTTATTTATTTATTTTGTAAGAGTTGCAAAGGAATTGGCCATGATGTAAGTTATCAATTCAAATATGTTGACATAAGCATTAACTAAGAAAAAAACTTCAATGTGCATATTCCATATTTAAAATTGTGTAATTGTTTGGCTTTTGCACCTGTTTTTCGAGCTTATTTTGTTTTAGTTTATTTTTCTTAGAGGACGGTCAACCAAAATCATACACATGCAGATCCATGCAATATGGAACATTTATTTGTTTCTTAAATGTTAAAACAAATATGATTTATTTGAATTATGAATAAATCTTCTCTAAACCGTGCAATTTTAAGTTGTCACGTTTATTCTTTACATATTCCGTTCCAACTGTATACATACAGATCGAACATTCGGGCCACAATTTTAAGTAATACGTTACATATCTATTGAATATATCGAAAAGAGAGTATGTTATTCAGCGCTTATGGCTGAGTAATGTCTGAATAAAAACATACTCTCCTCTCGATATTTTCAATAGATATAGTGTAAGTCATTTGCTTTTTGAATAGGATTTTTTCTATAGCATCATGAAGATTAGAATGTAAATATACAAAAAGTAAACTAATTTAAAACATCGAACACACAATTGTTTAAGAAATCAACTTTTTCAATTTTTTTCAGATTTGAATTGAATTATGCAGTATAGTTGTATAGACGAAATGCAGCATTTTTTCTCATAAAAAAATTAAAATTATAAAATAAAGTAAAAAATGTCATATCCGAATTATGAAAATAAATATTACGGTAAAATGCTGTTGAAATGGAAATCTCTAAATAATAATATCTTGTTATTGGTATTATATTAAAAATATGGAAAGAAATAAATTTACTCTTTTAATTTTTTTTATTACGTTAAGAATATTGTCGTTTTTTCAGATTTCCCTTCATTGGAGAAATGATCGTTTATTCCATGTTCAACACATAAATAAAAAAAAAATTGATAAAAATTGGAAGAGAAATAAAAACGTTTTAAGATTTAAGAGCGTAACGTCGATGATGATTAAAATGGAACGCGTTTTCCCAATTCGAATATTCTGTCCCACTACTACCTCATATGTGCGGTGATTTTATTCCGAGATTTTGTGGTTACTGTATTCCTATGTGTATCGTGTTTGTTTGGGTCGGTGTGTGTATGTATTTTCTGTGGTCTATTTTCAACCATTCTTTTGGTTTTTGCGTTAAATTGATAAATACATTTTTATAGGCATATAAATAAACGGGCCTCTTTTATTCATTTTTTGTGTATTGAGCGTAAAATTAAATTCGAAAATTCGCTTGCAATGGACGGAACATTTGGCATGAAACGTGTGCACCGCACTCTCAATTGCACACTCGAAATAAGTGCAAAGCATGGTGCATGCACTTACACGTGTAATTATAAAAATATATCGTTGCTTTATATGATAAATGCTTTTAAGCATACAGCTATGCCGTAAATAAAACTTGGATAGATTTTGAATGCATATCCTATCCCCGTTCTCTTCTCTTCACATCATCGTTTTTTCTCAGCATCGCAATTCCTTATGTTCATTTAATCCAGTAGATTTTTTCATAATCCATGACATATAAAAAAATTTTCATACGAACATCATTTGTCATTCGAATTTGTTTGTGAGATAGTAACACATGACAAATTATATTAATTTATACAATTTATTAAATGTTTTATTATCATAAAATACGATGTAATGGTTAATAGTTTTTTTTTCTACAAAGATGTGCGAATGGTGTTTTATTTTTTAAATTGTTAACACAGTTCGGAATTAATCGAATTAATTGTGATTAAGAACAAAAACGCAAACTTATACTTATTGATTAGAAAATTAATCTATGAATATTCGTTTTGCTATATCATCAATCAACCAGTCAATTGATGCTAAGAGCTTCTCGCCAGTTACTGCGCTTACTCCCACCACACTCCAATGATGCGTTTCAATCTTATCTAATTCCAAAATCTGAATGAAAGAGAAGTAATGACATGAAATTAAGTTAAAATTCAGTCGATGCGAAAAATGTAAATAAAACTTACATCTTTAATATCCTTCGATGATAAAGCACCAGGCACGTCTTGTTTGTTTGCTAAAACTAAAAGTGTGGCACCGGCCAAACGCTCTTCTTGCAGCAAATTATTTAATTCATCTTTGCAATTTGTTAATCTCATCTTGTCGGCACTGTCTACCACCCACACCAAACCATCGGTACTCTCGAAATAATTACGCCAGTATGATCGCAACGACTTCTGACCACCGACATCCCAAAAATTGAGCGTGTAACCGCGATGCTCCAGTGTATTGATATTGAAACCCAGTGTTGGTTCAATTGCGTCAATGTCTTCGCCATTCAAGCGCTTTAAAATTGTTGTTTTTCCAGCATTATCCAAACCACTGAAATTCAATAAAATATTCAATGAACTATTATTACAATTTTCTCTATCGTTTTCATGCGAACAAATTCGAACATTGCCATTTTTCAGCCGCAAATATGAAGCCAATTTTAACAGATGGTCAAAGAGAATCTATTGCGACGGCAAATCGGATAAACAATTTTTTCTTAAATATTCAAGTTTGATTTGAAATTTGACTTACAGCAAAAGAACCCTCATTTCTTTCTCTTTTTGTCTCATTTTCTTAAGAACTGTTAGAAATCCCATTGTTAAATGTAAATAGTTTTGAGTTTGTTTTGCTTGAAATCGATGTTTTATTTACTCAGTTATTCATCAATCACCTCTATGACACAGCTACCAACAAACGAATAATTGTCAGATGATTCAGTTCCATTGGGCTAGTTTAATGCAGTTTTAGAAAACGTTCGTTTGAAATATGTTTCTTTGTACATTTTCAAATAAGAAGAATTATTGACATTTTGAGTAAAAATTAAAAAAATATATATATATATATTTTTCGCTCGTTTTGACAAAGGAAAATACAAATTAAAAAATATATATATATATATATATTTTAAATCATTTTCAAAGCTCTTAAACGCTCATGTACTAAAAAAATCCATTTGATTACTAAACCGATGTCATTGGACGCACTCAGTGAAACGATTTCAATGACATCTTTTCAACTGACATTTGTATCGTAGAAGAAAAATCTGGTGTGTAGTCTTCACGCGAAAAAGAAAATTCTGGCATATAGTTTCGATAATTTCGCAGTCAAAATGAATTCAGTCAAGGTAATAAATATATTTTTGAATGAAATCCGATTTAAATGTTAAAAGTGTTATTTTGTTTCAATCGCAAATGAAAGAATTTTCATAAGATTTGGAAATAAAGTTTGACATTCCATAAAAATATTTACGTTTTATCTTACGTAATATGCGTAATATTGAAAATGTGAAACTATAATTGTATATTTTTTTATTGTTCGTTGTTCATTTAATTGATTTTAATTTCTAATCAATTTCAAGAATGTATGCCGTGTCGGCCAGATGTCGATCCGTAATTTACGCCAAATGTCGACCGGTAAAAAAACCATTGTCGAAATTGAACAAGAACGAGAAAAGGATCTCCCAAAAGATCTTCATCCAATGTTCTACAAACTTAAAGCCGACCAAAAATTGTATCAAGTATGTACACATTTATCTAACTTTAAGTCAATGACAGCGATTTTAAAAAATATAACTTTTTTTCACTCATTTTACAGAAACCAGACGGTATTCCAATCCATTTCAAACGGGGGGCTCGCGACAAAATCTTATATTACATTACCTTGTCGTTGGTTGGCGTTGGCTTGGTTGGGTGTGCAGAATTCGTCTACAGCTTACCATAGATTTCCTTATAGAAACAACATTGAAGTAGTCAGTTTGTTAAAATCATAATTCCTTCAGTGAAAATAAAGAATTACAAAAAAAAACTACACAGATTGCTTATTTTCGTGCAAAAATCCATATTCATAAGGAAATTATCTTTGATCGTTTCATTAATTCCATTACTTGGTTAAAAAAAAACTCAAACAACTTTGATCAATACAAAAAAAAATGATTTTGTAACAGAGTTCTTATGGATTTACAACTTTCTGTCATTTTTAGTCTTTTTTGTTTTATTATAATCAAGACGTGTATACCGTTCAAAATGAAATAAAACAACACAAATACCAGCGTTCGCAACTCCGACCGAGCTCCGACGCCGACCGACCGCCGACTCTGCGGACGGTCGGTATCGGATTTAATAATCTCAGCGTCGGTCGGCGTCGGATTTAATAGTCTCGGCTTCAGTCGGCTTCGGAGTTGAAAAGTCGCCTCCGTTGCGAACTCTGACAAATATATTGAAAAAATCTATGAGAAAATAGTCCCGTTTATAAACACGATGTTATTTTATAAATATTTATTTTTTTGACAAAATGTATTCCATGTTCAGAATTATGGGAACAATTTTTTGTTTCGTTAAACTTTTTTTTCTTTTCAACTAGATACACTGAAAAAATGTACCATCTTTTTTTAAACAATTAGTAACTATGAAAAAGCAGACTTTTGTATTGAAATGATCATAAAAAAATTGCAACAATTCCGTATTTTGTGAGTGTGATTATTCGATATAAGAGTCGATGATTTTCAGTAAGCATTGTTTGGTTGACTCTTTTTCCAAATTACACACTGTTCGCAGATCAATTTGTGAGATTTTTTCGATGAGCTCCTTAATTTTCTCTTTTTTTATGATATGTTTGATGTTTGATTTAATGCTCTGTTTATTTGCGGCAATAATGTCCGTTCGATCATTCGCCAGCACTTTGGTTGTCTTAAAATGATAATGCCTTTCAATAAGCCGTCTCAGTTTATGTTTGGTTTCTGTCGTTGGTCTCTTTAAATCAGTTTCGATGATATTATTTTGCTCATCATCGTCGTTCATTGCGTTTGTATCATCTATGGTGTCATCAAATTCGGATACATTTTCGTCATCATAATCATTTGCTTCCATGCTATTCAGCAATGTATCTTTCTTCGTTTCGATTGTGTCCAATTCATTTTGATATTCAGTGCGGGTTTTTTTATTTTCAACATGTTCTCTATCAATATTTTGATTATTGTCATTTGTTTCGATTTGCGGTGGAATTATGCCATGTTTTCGACGTAAAATGATAATACATGGACGTGTTTTAATTTTAATTGGAAACACTGATCGATATTCAACGCCAATATTACTAAAGCAATTGACTGTATCGATAACATCGTATGTATGTCGAATATCCTCATTTTCATAATAATATTTTCCTTTTTGTTCGATCAATAAATGTGTAAATTGTTGCAATTTCGGATCGTCGATTTTCAAATTTTCCTCTTTGTTGTAGCTGAAATACACACAACAACAACAAAAAAAAATTGAATAAACAAAAATCGAATTAAAAATGTGCCTGTAAAAATAAACTCACGTCCAAGATTTGTTAAGCTCTGTGAAACGTGTGACGCCACTTTGTGCTGCCAAATTGCAAATATGTACGGAAACATTTTCGGTATTGGATGCGTATCGATGTAACCTATGTGAATAATTATGAATTTCATTGAAAAGTCCATTATCGAAATGAATTTTATGAATTATTATTAATGGAACAAACCTCATCATGGCCATGCCACCTGGATAATTGGTACCCGAAATGAGCAGTAAAAATAGTGTCAATAAAATGTTTATACAAATGTGTCCGGCCGCACCAAATGCAAGTAATTTTTGAAAAAGCGATTTGAAACGATTGTTCCAAAATCGTTGGCATGCACAAGCGGCCGCAATATTCAATAATGGAAATACATAAATGATAAATCGAAGCTCTTTGTGTGGTAAAATCGAATAAATAAAAACAAAAACAATCGATGGTATCACAATTTGTCGAATGCGTCTCTCATAATATAGTCCAAATGGCACGAAGAATAGTGATGCGCCCATTGATCGCGGCAATGCCGAATAAAAATACCAGAAAAATGGTGAAACACCATAATCAGCACTTTTATTCAGTATTGTATTAAACCATAATACTTCACCCTCCGGCCAAAGTAAACGCTGCCAAAATATTGAATCCACAACAATGGTTGACGCTAGACTAATTACTCCAGCTGGTACTGCATATTTAATTAATCTGAAAATAATTGAACGAAATTATATTAATCGATTTGATGTGAACCATAATAAAAATTCAAACAACTCAATTGGATGTTATTATTTAGTCGAAATAAAATTAACACGAATAATAACGTTCAAACAGAATGAAGCGCAAACAAATTTTTCTACAAATTTTAAAATTATTTTATTGGTTTTGTAAGGTGTTCGGTTTGTGTCCATTTTATTATGATTCTCGAAAAAATTCATTCAATTGGACAAAATGGAATATTCTCTATTCGATATTGATTTGGGCAATTTTTTCATATTTTTATCCAACAAGTGGTTTGAGTGTTGTCGCACATTTGAGTCCATTGGTTGTGATTGCATTCTTTTATTTGGCAATGACCACCATAACCATTGTATTTACGATGCAATGTTGGCATGTCAAACAATTAACCATTCTTATGAATGACACAAAGTATTTGTTTGATCAATTGTTACCATTTTATGGTTCGATTTCAACTGGACAAACAATACGATATGGCATTTTGTTTGTCGGTAAAATTTTCATTACAAGTGGCATTGCACAGATGGCAACAATCAATTGTTGTTCAATTTTATGCAAAACAATGATGGGTCGAGTGGATTATTTTGTCATTTTTATTGTATCGGTGGCATATTTTCTTCAAACGCTCGTTCCAAATATGTTTTATATATTTATTTTGGGCATTTCAATGCAATACCATCAATTGAACGGTGAAATTCAAAAAATTACCAATCAAAATAATTTTCTCATGAAAAATAATTGTGCAAATGATCTGTTCGATAAATTGAGTAAACGATTGAATTATATCACTTCATTGCATGGCAAATTGACCGAACACTCGATAAAGGTGAATAAAATATTTTCATGGCAATTACTTGTGATGGTCACCAATTTTGTTGCCATTCTACTGATTGAAGTGAGTTTGATTGACATTATTTATAAATTTCATCAATTTATAAATTATTTAATCGATTTTTCTCTCTCTCTCTCTCTCTCTCAACACATAAGTTATTCCTTACTTATTTATTCCTTGCCGAATCCTATCAAACCAATTCACCATTGAATTCAGCTTTGATGATAAACATTCTTGCATATTGTGGAGCTGTTTTTATTGAATTACATCTGTTGAATACAGTTTGTTTCAATGCAATGCAAAAGGTAATTTTTTATTCCTCTCAAAAGTAAATCCTGCTTAAAAATGTATTTATTTATTTTTTCAGTTCAACCGTGGTGCAAATATATTGTACGAAACTTTACCTTTTGCATTACATACGGAATACAAACGAATTGTAAATTGTGTATACTAGATATTTGAAATGTAAAAAAAATTGAAAAAAATTCTATTTTTAGGTAGATATGTTTTCACTTCAAATAAGAGGTTATCCGTTGGTTATCACAGCTCATGGATTTTTTCCATTGGACAAAACATTGACTTATTCTGTATGAATATTTAAAATTGTTATCACCAAATTGAATTGATAACAACAGTGCATTTTTAGGCGTTGACAACTCTAACTGGTTACTTATTAATTTTGATTCAATTTCAATTGGCGAAAACACGGGCTCTCTTCCAAGATGATGATAATAATAGTAATATATTAAAATCCGTTTGAGTTGATAAAAAACAAAATGTCCAAACTCACTCAGGTATTGAAATGCGTTGAAATGAAATGTCGTACAATAGAAAAAGTCCCAACAGTATCGATAGTTCGGCTCGGAAAATGAGTATGGCTGCCGCTGACATATAAATAAATAATGCCTTTTTTCGCTCCAACCAAAATGCAATTGCAAGCAACACTGTAGAAGAAATAATTTTAAAATTTCAATTTCCGTTTGTTTGTAGAATCACATCCATACCTAACGGAAGTGCAAATACGTTGGGTAGCGTTCGGCTCATATAAAACATGAAATGAAATTGGGTAATTGTGATCAATGTAAACCAAACCGAAAATAATGAGCCAACCATTCGTTGAACAACTCGTTGTAATTTACACCATGATAATACAACGCACGTGGCCAATGTCAATCGAACTGGAACACAATTAAAATAATAATTATTATTTACACTCTCGTCTCTCGCTACCTCTTTCTCTCCTCTGTATGTGTATTTTATGGAATAAATAAATGTTGATCAAAAATTTACCGATATATTGTGCCCAGAATTTATTCCCTTCAAAAATATGTAGAAAGAAAACTAATGGACTAGCCAATGTCGACACAAGCAATGGACCAAGAAATGTTCGCGGCACAACACCAGGAAATTCATGATGATCATACTGAAATTTGAAATCAATGTTGTTGTTGTGTTTTTTTTTTATGTAAGAATTTTGTTTGTTTGTTTATTATTACCTGAGATATATTCGTTCTATGGTATAAGATGTCGTGTATCGCTTGAACATTAAAACTTTCTTCAACTTTTGTGAATGGCGTGTACAATAGATGAACAATCGCAATAAAAAAGACTAAAACACCCATATGGCTGGCTTATAATAAAATCTAATCTGGCTGCGTATGTCAGGAATTTCGGATTCACTATTCGCTATCTCATTAGATTCAGGGGATGACAGCTCAAATATTTTAGCCATATAGAAATAGATGTCTTGCTCAATTAATCCATTTGATGTGTGCGTTTCAACACTCGACTACATCGACGAGATCATAAATAGAAAAAAATAATTAAAAATTTCTGCAGTTCGATTTCGTTTTGCGTCAAACCAATTTATTGACAAATTCAAATTTGCTTACGTTTATTGTTCAGATGATGATGATAAAAATTACAAATTTAATACAAAATAAAGCCGGCAATAGATATATTCATATTCGCAATAGCAGCAGTAATAGGCGAGAACAAAAAAAACTGCTCTCAATTTATGTGTAGTTTGACCAACTAGAATCGGTTTTTGTAATATTAGCTGGTTAAATTTAGAATGGCATACAGTCAAACGAACGTATCGACTATAACCGAAGAAGAATGCATGCAAAATCTATACAAACAGCTGATTTTAATTTGACAGACTGTATTTACATGCCAATCGAAATCGACGTGAAGTGAGCAACAATCCACGTGGTAACATGTATGAATATGAGATACTGAAGAGATGAACAATCTAAATAATTTGATTGACAGTACTAATAATATACGTTGTTCAAATCGGTGTCAATTTTAATTGCGCCCGCCATCTATGTGTAGATAATGAAACTCCCGTTTAAAAAGCAGTCAAGTTATTGAATTGCCGAAAAGCAAACTATTTTTTTTTTTAAATATTGATATAAACGTAGCAGATTTATAATTTGGATTGGTGTTGTGTTTTCACTTGAGGATCTGTTTATTTCACAGTTTGAGCCATTCACAAAAAAGAGTCGAAAAGAAAGAACATTCATCATTTTCGTTTTCGATCAGGTTGAAATCAGCAGTATAAAATGAATAATGATTTTATAAAATATTGTGATATAAGAAGATTATTTTTTCTTATAAATTTTAACCTTTTTTTCAAGAATTTCAAATGGTAACCGGTCTCGCATTTCCTATGTTCCTATTTTCTAATGAATTCAAATAAAAAACCGTATTCAAATCGATTTAACGAAAGTAAACGTTCTAATATGCAAATTCATAAGAATAAAACTCAATATTCAAATGATCTGAATGGCCAAATGCTCATTTGGTATTCGAATCGAATGACTTCAACCTATGCTCAATACATATACACCAATTGATGGGAAAATAAATGTAATATTTATTTGTTTAAACAAAAATGCTCAAACAGCATGTCTGTTTTTGTTCATTGCATGGGGTTGACATTGTATGTTATGAGTATTGTGCAAAAAAACAGGTAATAAATCATTGAATTATATAATTATTTAACAAACTAACTAAAAAAAAGGTATTCACTAAACGTGAATAGTTTGAATACATCATCTCTTTTGCTCTTTTTCAATGATCTGGAAACCGAATCGTATTATCATAAATGGTGGTCGATTGATCCGTTTTACTTGCGTTAAGCGTGTCGATCACAGCCGTTGTTTCGAATGGAATACTGTTTGAGCTAAAAAATGGAAAGTGATTGGCGGCGATGGTTGACGATGAATATATTGAACTTGACATTGTTGATTCGAATTGAGTTGGCACCGTTGACGTTGACGATGTCAACGATGACAATTCGGTTGATATGGTCGGTGAAATCTCATTAAAATACGGTAATGTTGAAACGATTGGATTTGGCGTTGGACCAAATATCATGTTTACAGTTTTAATATTTGAATGAAGTTTTTTTGAATCAAATGCTACCATATCGTTGTATTCGGCCGATTTATCTGAATTGTCCGTATGTTCCGATGATTGTTGTGATGAATTTGCATCGTTTACATCGAATGGATGTTGAAGTGCATTGATTTTAATTGCTGAAAATGGTGGTATATAGGTATGCCGTGATGGTCGAATTTCAATTTCACTAATTGGTTTTGTTGCATTTTCGCGTTCTAAACGCTTCCACGTTGAATGATCATGTTTCATTGAATTCAATGATGGTGTCAACAGCAATGGTGACACTGATGATGAAACCGCCGTTGATGTCGAATTATTATCGGTGTGAATTATTTCGACGTTACGTGAATGATATTTTTTTCGATCTGGATATAGATTTAAATGAACTGTTATTTGACTTGGACTGTCTTCCGTTGTCAAATCGGATATTGGCATTGACGGTGATGGTTTTGAAAGTGTTCGATAAACATTTGTATTCATGCGATTTGTTATGTAATTTCGATAAAAACCATCATTTGCGATAAATGGTTGTGTTCGATACGGTGAATATTGTTGTATTTGTGGAAATTTTAAATGACTATAGAACGAGTTTTCTTTCCCATACTGTAAATTATGATTTATCGAATGTGAATTGACCGGTTGAAATGGTCGTCGATATTGATTGTATGGTATTATCCGTGTTGGGATTGTTGCCTGTATGGATGAATCAAATGTCGTTTCCTCGGGCATCGGATACACGTCTAACATTAAACTGAATGGTTTATTTGATTTTGTTGTTGACGCTTTTTCAAAGCGACCATTTCGAATGGTGGCATCACGATTTTTATTATTTGCCGCAATAATTTGATGATAAATTATGTTCGGATCGCGACTACCATAATAATCCTCATAATAATTATTCAATGTCATTGGTGTTGTTAATGGACGTGGTTTATGGTGTGTGTATTGTTTAAATTTCATATTATTGTTAGATGCCAATAAATTGACGTCGCCTGGTTTCGATGGTTTAAATTTAGAAAATGGATCATTCTTTTGATGCACATTTTCATCATAGACTGTTGAACTATGTTGTCCACTTTCCATTGTACTCATATGATCATGTTTTTTCTTTTTTTCACGACGATAAATACCTTCCACTTTCATTCGCCGTGAAAATGGTAACGATGGTGCAACATATGTGATTTCTTCACTAAAACCTTCCGGTTCATTATGATTTAAAATATCCTGAATGCTGTTCACATTTTGTACCGGATCGATATAATCAAAATTTTCATCATTATCATCGGTTGCAATGTCATCGGAGTAAAATATCCGTTTTTGTGGTGTTGTTGTATCGAATATTGATTTTCGATACAAATCATGAACACTATTTGGTCCAATTTTATTGCGATAAACATTGCTATAGTGTCGTTTGTGATTGAATGGATGCCATGTATTTGCTGTTGGAATTATTTTTATCGATCTATCTTCAGCATCGTCATGTTCAACAAATGAAACAAGTCCGTTCTCATTGTTTGACACTTGATTTTTACCAGTCATTGGTGTCGTACTTGAGATTGTGTGTTGATACGAAGATATTTGATCGTCCGGATAAAACACAGTTGTTAATGGATTCGAATAATTTGGTTCAATTGCATCCGTTTCTGGTTTATCATCCGAAAATAACATTCGATCCGTTTCATTGTAGCTACTCATGTAAACACCAATGTAAAATATCTGCATTGAGATGAAAATAATTTATTACATCTTTTGTTTCAATTATGATATGCATTTGAACTTACTAAGAGAGCGAGAAATAATGTGGTGCCCAATGAAAAAATAATACGCAATACTAGTCGGTTTCGTCGCTCGTATTCAACTCTTTTTGGTGATGTTGCACTTTCATACCTAGAACAAATTGAAATTTATTACAAAAAGGTCACACTTGATTCCGTTGGATCAATTCTCTTACCGATATAATCCAAATTGCGATATCCAATCATTTCGATAGCTTTTCGTTGAATATGTTACATCAGAGGACATATTGTTGTTTCCTTGTACTAAATATCAAATTGGTAAATCTTGTTTTATAAATAAACAAAACACAAACACAAAAATTGTAACGGGATTCTGATGAGATTTAGAAATTGATTAAAGCGTTTGGTTGATTTGTCGTCTGATATTTTGTAAACATATTTAGGTCTTTGCACATTGCTCGACAGTCGAACACTGGCACACAATGTTTTTTTCACCAAAACCAAATCGAAAATCCAATTACATCGCGTATGAAATCGTTTAGCTCAATTTTTGCATTTACGCGAAACATTTATATATATAGAAATAAACCACACGAAATCTGTGTGTATCATTTATAACATGGATCGGCTGGTTTGTTTTCCCATTTTTGGCATGCAAACCAAATGAAATTGGTTGTAAAGAGACTGTGGATTTGTGTGTGTGTATGCTTGAAGAGATGTAAAAAGACAAACGATTGCGTTGAAATACATTTTCTAGTCATTATGCTTACAGAAGCATGAAGTCATCTAAGTACGACGGAAAAAGCACACACACACACATGTTAACATACAAAACAGCAAAAATATTAAAAGAAAAACCGAAATAAAATCTATACAAAACAATGATTTTGTATGCAGCAAAGAAAGAGAGGAGTGCGCGCTCAATTGGCAGGCATACGTAGATGGGTAGCACGAAAATTGCGCGCTTACATCCGAAAAGTGGCTGTGTTTTGTATGTTGTCATTGTTTTCGCATCGATGAATGAAACAGTATGACTTCCACTCTTGAGAGTGTGAAGAGAGTATGTTAAAAACTCCAGCTATTCTAGTTTTTTTTTATATAAATGGAATGAAACCAATCTGTGTCCAACAATATGCGCCCGAATAAAAGTGAGTTGAAGCTTATTGTTTATTGATGTATACATGCTTGAAAAAAAAAACGAAAAATTAAAGAAAGAGAAAGAGCGAGAGAGGGAGAGGGAGAGAGAGAGAGAAGATACACAATAACAACAAAGAAAACAGTAGGCACTTTACGCGATGAATTGAAATTGTGTGTAAGTGAGCATCAAGTGGAACGAATTTAAAGCGCGTCCAAAGTATTGTCTTAAGAAACGGCAATTTCAGCGTTAAATTACATATTTGGCACACAGCCTTTTATAATTAGATCACTTTAACAGAATATACTGACACATTAAAGAGACACGAGCAATGTGCGAGCGCGATTGTGCATGTCCACTCATTTAACAATTTTACATTGGCATTATTAACAACGGTACATCGGTAAAACATAAAATACAGAATAATATCATCGCTGTCGAATTGAAACCACAACAGACGAACGAAATAAAATAAAATAAAATAACATTTTGTATGAATGATTACAAGAGATTATGTCTCATCCCAACTTGATACAGCCGATGCCGTCCGATATAATTATATCTCTTTCAATCAAATTTTATTTAGTGTTAAATGACTACATTTTCAAGTTGATTTTATATTTTGTTGTTATCCATTCAACACTGCGCATAATTATCTCCAATTAGAAATGGAATCACATCGTAATCTAATACAATCATTTCGATATACAATAGCGAAGAAGAAGAAAAAGAAGAAGATGAAAGAAAAATGGGTTTTTGTATCACCAATTCATAAATGGTCCGCTTGTTGTTCGTGCACGCATTCATTCATTTCAATGTTTCAATTGTGTTTTTAGCTTTCCAAAATCACGTGAAACACTATTTATTCCACCTGATGTGAACAATCGACGAAAATTACCCGACACTTTGGCATCAAATATGTATGCGACAAGCATAAGTTTGTTCACCTTCAACTGCCTCTTTTCTGACCAATATTTCGATAGTCCGATTCTTTGACGGGTCAATGCAACACTTTTCAGTCACATTTCAGTTGAATCCACAAATTTGATATTTAATCTTAACATTTGGTTTTGTGCACGATATGTTAAGCTTATTGTGCATTTATTTGTTGTATATTGTCTATTCACACGCTATGCCGGCTGTTGATGTCCCTTTTTTTGACAAAATAAATTGCGACAACAAAGGCCAATAGTGGAATAAAAAAAAAACTTGTTTGAAAATGCAAATCATTCATCTTTAGCGGCACATAGAGATAACATATAGTTTTTGTGTTAAGACTTTACCCGAATTGAACATATTTGGTGTTGAATGTGTGCACTTCCGTGCCACCCAATTTTGATGTTTACTTTGATTTCGTTTTCGTTGATCGTAGAGATAAATGTTTATTGCAATTCGTCATTCGAAAAATACTTATTTCCACATCGTAAAGACTTTGGGTGTATACCATTTTATGAACTTTATGTGCTCAATTGGTTGTGATTTGGTGTCAAATTATAACCAGATAAAAAAACCAACAGACAAAATCGACCAGACTATGACTCCAAAAATGGTCATCGACCGACAATTGGACTACACAATATTAATCGCGATGTACAATAGAATTCGAACTTTGTTTACTCCTTGTCTATGGTATGCTATGTCTAAAGAGTGTAAGTACATTAATGATGATCATTGAAAAGTCAAATGGTCTGCAGTGAAGTATCAACAATCAAACAAACTCTGAATGAATAGACAAAAATGAAATATTGAGTCACTCAGTCTATTATCGAAGAACATTCCATTTTTTATATATTTTCATCACGTCAGCGATTTTAAAACAAAAAATACGCATTGTCTTGTTCGATTTGTAGAAAAAAAAATCTGTCAACAAAATGTCTCCAAGAGAAATATCGACGATCATATGTTTGAAAAATGAAATAGAATATAATATATTCATAGTTTATCCAGGCATGGTGATTTTTCAATGACTATGTTATCGATTTGAAAAAAGCACATTTTGCTATTCTTATATATTGCATATTAAATTAATAAATGCAATTCAATATATTATTTGCCAATTACTCAATCTCTTGCCATCTATCTTTCTCAAATTTAAATGTTATATCACCGGAATTCAGATGTCGCAGAACAATCTATTTTTTGCGGAACTTCACGTTTATTTATAATATTCAATCGTCAACTGGATTGATTTAATTAAGTTAATTTTATTTTAATACTATTGCTAACCTAATTTCAACAAAGCTTAAATGCGTTTGCTGAAGTCATTTTTTGATATTCTGGTTTCTTCCTCGATCTGCTGAAAAAAAACACAATATTTTTAATTTATTCAAATTACTGGATTCGGCAAGCGGCCGGCATCGTCGCAAAAAACAAAACATAAACACGTTATAGTGCGGTCCATCTGGTGATACTTTAATTGGTGTTTGATTAAATGATTTGAATCCGCTTGACAGGTTATACTTTTATCTAGGGGCTTTTATCTTCAAATATATACAATTTATAATGCAAATAGTGAACTATATTGCAAAATCATCTGTAATACGTCAAATAAATGCGCATAACTGTACATATTTGGTGTATATTTCGTGTATATTTCGTCTATGGCATGTTTTTTCATTCTCTTTTGTGCGGATCTTCTTCGATTCTGTGTAGCTATTCTGTGTGTTTGCTACACTGCAGTTTAAAAACCACCTTATTCACTGGTATAGGCAAGAAATTTTAATCTTATATATGATGAATAGGACGTGAATATTGTGTATAAATTTGTATGAACGACTGATGGAAGCCCCTAGACTTTTATTTGTTATTCATCACTGCTGATGGGAAAAAATTCTGTCATATACATACATATATTTTAGCAACATTGATGCAGGTGTTTAGATGTTTTTTGTTATTTATGTTGATATCTAGGTGAAGTTCATGTCGGCAAAATATGTTTATAAATAAAGAATTTGTGCGTGCCCAAGGACATCCCTCGACCGGTAAAATAATTTATTCTGGAGTGGATTAGACATTGATTTACATAATATGTTAACTTTGCTAAATTGCCACAACATCAAAACTTTCAATTCAAACTCAATGGCAAACAATTTTTTTTTTGAATATGTCCATGTTACACAAACATTTGTACGCATTTTACGCAACGTTATGTAAAAACACAAACATTTACCGAATTCGTGATGTCAAATTAAAAAAACACTAATTAGTTCGTTTTGGTTGTGAAGACCATTATTACCAGGGTAATTTTAGAAGTATCGAATTGCTCTATAAGTCGATTAATGTTGATTATTTTTTTACGAGGGTTGCTCCATAATTTTTTTTAAAAACATATATAACACAGTTGTTTTTTGTCGAAAATGGTTTTATTGTTTTTCAAAATATTCCCCGAGATGATCGATACACTTTTGCATTCGATGAAACCATTTGTCATAGCATTCGTGCCACTCCGAAACTGATATCTCCAAAACGTGTGTTTTGAACGCTTCAACTGCTTCTTCTGGTGTCGAAAATCGTTGACCACGTAGTTTTTTCTTCACGCTTGGGAACAAAAAAAAGTCATTGGGTGCCAGGTCAGGACTGTACGGTGGATGACCCATCAGTTCGATGTTTTGACCGGTCAAAAATCGAGTAGTTTGAAAAGATGTGTGAGAGCTCGCATTATCGTGATGAAGAATTATTTTGCGACGGTGGTTGTTTTTTCTTATTTCACCAAACACTTCGGGCAAACAAATGGTGGTATACCAATCAGAATTGACGGTCTTACGATCCTCTAGTGGAACGGTTGCCACATGACCACTTCTCCCGAAAAAACAGGCGACCATTCGCTTCGAAGTGCTTCTTGCTCGAACAACTTTCGTTGGGTTATCTTCATTTTGGAAGACCCATACAGTCGACTGCTGTTTCGTTTCGGGCTCATAGGCATATATCCACGATTCGTCACCAGTGACGATTTTATTAACGTCTTTTGAAGCACCACGATTGAATTTCTTGAGCATTTCTTTACACCAACTCACACGAGCCATTTTTTGTTCATCGGTCAATTTATGTGGGATCCAACGAGAGCAAATCTTTTTTACGGCTAAATGTTCATGCAAAATTGTATGTATGCTGTGGGATGAAATGCCCAAAGATGCCTCAATCTCACGGTAGGTCACATGACGATCTTCCATAATCAGTTTTCTGACAGCATCGATGTTTTGTGGCACAACAGCCGATTTTGGACGACCTGTATGAAACTCGTCTTTGAGCGAACTACGACCGCAACGGAATTCTCGGTACCAGTTATAAATTGTCTGAAGGGTTGGTGCTTCATTGCCAAAGGCCAAATGAAGTCGATCGAAACACTGTTGTTGAGATAATTTACTTCGAAAATCGTAGTAAATCATTTTACGAAAATCTTCACGTGTAAAATTCATTTTTTTGTTGAGTCGCAGTTTACCAGTCACTGTAAACAATACAAATAGCGTTCGTACGACAAAAGGTTCAGGGCACGAATACATACCAAAACATCAAACTTTACGAATATGACAATGGTTTACATCGGGCAACACTATAAGTACCATTTTAAAAAAAATTATGGAGCAACCTACGTAAACTCAAACTATTCTCAAATCTAATCAGTCGATTAATTTGGCACTCAAATCATCTAAAGTAAAAATTAACTATAATAAATTTTGATGTACGAGATAATCATAAATAATATATTTTGACAGTCGAAAAAGTTTGAAAATACCGGTCAATTTCCGGTTGTAAAAGTATATATTTTTTTATAGCTCACATAAACTAATATGGGCCAAGCTTTTGATAGATGGTTGATTGATAAAAGGATCACGCTATTGAGCGAGGAATCCCGATTGAAACGTATACGGGATAATAGCTTGTTTGAAGTCATTATGCCAGTAAATACACATCAACTAATGTACACCGATCTTATCTATGTATCTAGGAAGTTCTGCTGACTTACTATGAGTCACTCATACGCATCTTCCTCGGTATCCACATCTGCTTCGTCTTGATTTTGGTCGAAATAAATATTTTCCCTTATTTATTGCAACTTAGGGCTTTCGGTCATTGCCATCAAATCACCCGTCATAACCTCTGTGCCATCCACCAAAACTCGTGTATGACCATTATCCATGTTTCGGAGGAAAAAGAGTTGATCTTGTCCGAACAAAAATTCTCCAAGATCGCTAGAAACATTCAGATCTGAGACTTTGATATTGTTTGTTTCATTCCGTTCAAGAAATGTTATGGCAATTGATGTTATTTGCAATTGTTGAATGATTGATGAGTGACGAGCTAAGCATTATCAATGATGCTCTCGCTTATGAAGAATTTGCGTAACATATTGTCAAGACTTTCATCCTCGCGTAAATTCCTTTCTATATTTTCAATGTCTGAAAATTTATAAGCATTGATAAGCGTATTGTTGTTGAATTGGTGCTCTTCCCAAAATGATGTGTCCGAGTTCAAAATTAAAAAAAAATACAATATTTTATATTTCTATTGAATATATTTGCTTTTTATTTTTATGTTTTTGCTTATGTTTTCATTTAAGACTTTTTTCCAAATACATATCATAGTTCTGTTTTATATCTCATTCCAATTTTGTTCCTATGTCAGCTCCATTATTGAAGCAAAACCATGTTGATCTAAATCAAATTATTTAGAAATGGTTTAGTAGTTTGGGTTTCTGTAGTTGTATCCCTCTGATGCGGAGTAGCTAGCAGCAGCTGGAAATGCGAAAATGACATGTTTTTTAAATAAATAATCATAATCAATTGACGTATTTTGAATTTTCCAATGATGTCCATTGATTAGATATTGAAATCTATTTAAAGAAATCTAAGAAATAGATAGATTTTTTACCGTGATGGGCAACTGGTGCTGGGGCATGGTAGGCAGGTGCTGGAGCATGGTATTGAGGAGCAGGAGCATGGTAGGCAGGTGCTATTTTAAGAAATGGTTTGATTTAGTTTGACAAAAATGGCAAATGTTTTGATAATGATTAATAATTTGTTAGCGTTTGGAAAATTGTGCATTGTGCAATTTTAATAGGGATACCTGGTGCATGGTGGACTGGAGCAG